>NW_010424498.1:28606-34741 GCF_000710305.1 Buceros rhinoceros silvestris
GCCTGCACCACACCTCCCAGTCCAATCCAGTCTGCAGCACTGGGCCAATACAAAATAGCCCCCAGGCAGCCAAATGGCACAGAGCAGGAAATGACAATATCACGATGCAAGGGAGGAAAACCCATGAAATTTGGGGCCCGTGGTCTCACATTTCCTTCCTCTTCTTGCTGAGGATCAGTGTCTTCATGCACGGGCTCAAAACCAGAAAGACTTAAGTGTCTAAACAGAGGGATTATAATCACCACAGGAACCAGCATCGCTTCACTGTAGTGCCAGTCTCTGCCGAGCCAGGTATTTCCCAAGGCCTTCCCCATCCTCCTCAGCCTGTACATTATCCGTACAGCGGAAACCACGTGTCACAAACCTCCCTGTTATCAGAGAAGGGGGGTGGAGGAAGGAGCGAGCAGGAGGAGGTCAAGGGTGCCTGTTGCAGCCGGCAGGATATTGGGGGCGGGGGGGGATGACATGGAGCATCCCTGTCAGGGCTGTCACGTGAGGTACGACGTGGTACAGAGGTGCTTGCTCTGAACACCAATACCCAGAGCTGCTGCGCAGAAAGCCCAGGAGACATAACCAAATTGAGGGCAGCCCCTCTTAATTGAGCTGGTGCTGGGGGGTGGATACAGAATCCCAATTTTTGCTTGATGGTATTTTTAAACGCAGGAAGAGAACTTATGCTAAAATGGGGCATTTAAAGAGAACCACTGATGCATCCACACACATACAGCCTCCCCTGGGGCTATCTGGCCACCACGGCTATTCAGGTATCTGGGACAGGTCCAGAAAAGCTACCCCCTTTAGGAGCCCAGATCTCCCATCTGCTGCTCCCTCCGCTCACTGCAGAAACATGCTGTTAACTGGGCTCCTCCACCAGCCATGCTCTAGCGTCACAGCCAAAACCCCTCACGGGAAGCCTGCCTTCTCCCTGCTCAGGAGCTATGGCCAGGAAGGGACCTCCAACACCTGCTGTCCCCAGCCCCTTTGCCACCAGCACACCTCTTCTTCCCAGCAAGGCCTGAGCAGCAGCAGCTGAAGAGCAGCTCATTAGCCCTGACGCAAGAGAAACGCTGACTCGTTATTACAGCAACCCACAGCCGCAACTGCCGAGGGGGGCATCAGGGCCACAGGCGGAGTGCCAGCAAGAACCAGTTCCCTGCACCCCACTGCCCCTCTGCAATTACTCTTCTTCTCTCTAAACAGGGAGAAAAACGACCTCAGTGTGCTTTATGTCACCTGCTGGTCACCAAAGCAAGCCGACGGGTAGCACTGCGCTGGTGTGCCGAGCGAGTGCTGCTCCTCTGCACGCACAGGTACACACATACATGACAGCAAGCTCCTCCGCCACTCCCAGGGGACGCAGGGCTCATCCACACTGCCACTGCTACAGGAAGACGTCAGCTGATCTGTTCTGGCTTTCGACCCATGAAGTTGCAACTAAATCATCCTCCATGTGTGGCAGACAAAAGACTTGGACGTCAGCAAAAAAAATGACCTCTCCAAGGTCACCCAGGGACTCGGCAGCGGAGACGTGACCAGAACTTGGTTGCAATGGCTTGAAAGCTGCAGGGCTGCGCTAGCTGCCCAGGAGAAGAATGGAGGAGGGAAATTATGGCAGACAGGAACAACTCCAGGGATCTCTCCTCCTAACCTGCCCTGCCACTCGGCGGAGATGATTCAGTTCTGCTCCTCTGGCTACGACAGCAATTCTCCCAGTGCAAACAGCTCGGGCAGGGAAAAGGTCTGAATTACACAGTCCAGTGTCTGCTGCAAAAAGACCAGTGTTGCTTGAATTTCTTCCCCAGCCCCAGGCAACTTCTCAGCATAAATCCGTATCACCTGGCTCCCCCTCAGAGGCCAAGGTGGTGTCTGCACAGGTTCCTGAGACAGTTACAGGCCTCTTCAAAGCAATGCTCAGCAGAGAAGGGGGCGAAGTCTTCTACGAAAAAGTAGCAAAGCAAGAAACCCCAAACCTAAAGATTCGCATGGCCAATTACATCCCTCCCGAGATCTTTTTGCTTCCTGCTCCTCTCCTTCAATACCTGCTGAGCAGGCTCGGGGAAGGTCCAGCTCTCAGCCACCCAGATCTTCCCAGTCCTCCCTAGCTGCCAAGCCGAGGCAAACACCTCCCATACCTCTTCACAATGCTCAGTTACAGTAATAACAAGTATCTTTACCCCCTCAAAGAGAAGCTGAAGCTTTAGATGGGTGAAAGATCCAAGCCAGAGGGATCAACCCTAACCTGATGTTGGTTAAGTCCTAAGACACTAGTAAGGTCTGTGCAATAAAAGACAAAAAGCTACAGAAGCATTTAGCAGCTTCCAAATCTTTTTCTCTGCCAGAACATCCAGACCACCACATCCCCAGTAACTCCTTTTCTGCTCTCCATCCAGAGGGGAGGCTTGGTTCCTACTCAGACAGCCCCATTACCTACACTAAGAGGCTGAAGAGCTGCAGCCAGTGTGAGCTCCGACATTGATTTCCCACAAACCACATGGAAACAAATGCCTGAAGTAGTTTTTCAGTGTATAAATGACCATGGTTTTGGTGAAGCTCAGCTGGGGGGCCCCTGCTAGCTTCATGTAGTTGAAAAGGCATGAAGACTTCCAGCATCATCAAGCTGCAAGAGGAGCACCCCTGGAAAAAATCACCTACTCCAAAATCAGAGCAGTATCTGTCTGAGAGAGCTCCACAGCTTTAACTTCACACACCAAATTAGTACCTTAATGCTGACATTCAGTCTGTTCCAGACAGAAGGGGAGCAGAGTGACCGAGCAGGACTGTGACTCCAGCAGAAGACAGTGTCACCAGTGATATCAGCACTGTGCCTGGCAAAAGCACCTTTCAGAGATCTGCTTGGAAGAGGGTTCAGGTCTCCTCTCCGAGCAGCACAGATGCCAGCAGGGTTCTGGGGAATGCACCTGGTCAGCCTGACCAGAGAAAAATGAGCGCTCTCCAAACAGACCTTCCTGCGAATCCAGCTCCCATAGGCACCAGCACACCAGGAATAACTGTAAGGTCACGGCTGTTTTTTCTCCCATCCACTTATCAGTGCTTGCACTGGAGAGAGCAAACACGGGGCATTCTCTCCCATTAACCCCTTCCCCTCACTTCCAAAACAGACACTAACACACCTATTCATGCACGTGACAAAAAGCTGCAGAGAAAGTGCAGGGCACCTTAAAGGTACCCCACTACTGTTCCCTTGAAGCAGCTGGTGACCCAGCTCTCTGCCTCACATCCTTTAATCACCAGTAAGCCTGAAGTGACACCACTGGGTGACTCCAGCCTTCCAAGAGACCAACTCTGCATTAGTCTGGGCCCAAAGATCACAGTCACCCCCCGCAAATTGCTCTTTAAACTCTTGGATACTGAATAGGCAGTAAAATTCCAGGCACAATCAAGCAAAATGATCATGTCTCAGAGACTCTTGTTGAAATACACGAACCATTTTGGTGCAGCCCAGAAGGCAACTGGATCCCATGCTGTGGAAACGGATACAGGATGGTGTTTCCCACTGATGGGGTCATTGCACGCTGCTCTGCAACATGCTCTTCTGCGTGCACATCAAGGACAGCCAGTCTCAGACCCCACAGCAAAGTTTTGCCTAAGGACAGCTCAATAAGCAGTGAGCAAGACAGATTCTTCTTCCCCCAGTGGAGAATCCATTACTAGAGCCACAAACCCAGCCTCTCTATCAAAGAGAATCCCTCCATCTCCTCAAAGATCACAGGTATGTCCTGTAACATCAGGCAGGGATGCCATAAATCCCTGTGAAAAACCCCAGAACTGAAAATTGCAAGGAGCTCTTGACCTTAGGGCTGTGGGCAGAGGGCCAGGCAGGGGGTCTGTAGGACACTCAAGGCAGCACAGTTAAGACAACAATTAAATCTCTCAACTGAATTAGAAATCATCAGACTCAGTCTGAGATGTTCCACTTCTCCAGCTCAGACTATCTGGGTGGTTTTAATGAAATATACAGCTTTTTCAATCACCCTCCAAACTCCATCCTTGCTTGGTTCCACTTCTCTGGTGTTAATTAGATGAACTCAGATTTCAGCTCCAACTGAAGTTAAGAGGGCTGCCCGCCTGTAATATGCCACGTCTCTTCCAAACCATCTTCACAGCTGTACTTGCAGGTTTGATTTCACATTTGAAAAACATGGGTCACTTACAGTAAATTCCTCCCTGCACAGTGTGCAAACATCACAACTGTCATTCTCCGATTAAAAAATGGGGAGCTAGAAGAGCTCACCTGAGATTGGGAATCCAAAAAGAAATCAGTTTGCCTTTTGTTCAGCTCAGCGCAAGACTCTCTGCAGTGGCAGAGGATTTCTGAGCACTCAGAAGATGCGTTAGATTGTATTAGGTATTCCCCCGAGCTCTCAAGGTTCAGCTGGGAGTTGGAAGTGCAATTTAATATGATTACAGCCTGCAAAGTCTCATGCTTTGTCATCTGAGCACGTGGTGGAGACACCTCCATGATTCGCTTTTCTGTCTTGTTGGGATCTCGTCGACAAATATCCTATCGCTCCTGTTACAGTCACAGCAAAAGCTCCTGACAATGTTTTTGGGATGCGTTTCTCCACATTTCAATATCTGCTGCTACAATCATCTAATTTCTCAGCATCACACATACTGGTGTCACTCTTCACGCTTAATTCTTCGCTCTGTTTTCCCTTGCACAGCCTTGTAGCTGACTTGCCAACATGAGCCTGTCTGGAGGTACACAGGTAGGGCAAACTGCTTCGGTCACTCCTTTAACTATCTCTTTTTGTGCTACATGAGGTCAAGAGCAATCTGTTATTGTGGTCAAGTCTTTGTTTTCAGTAGGCTGGTTCTGTGAGGCTGGGACATAAACAGACACTGCTCCCGAGCTGTGCGGACTTTGTGACTGTTTGGAAGGGCTACAGTAAAGGTATAAAATTATTGTAGTGAGAATCCTAAACGCCTTGCAGGAATAAACTCAGCACTTCTTTTGCAACATTTAATATAAAAAATCTGAAAAAAATCCTGAATTTCCTGTAGTCTGAAGCAAAGTGAACGTTGGCTTATCATACATTGGAGTGTCTCTTATTATCCATCAGTTCTCACTACTTCATTCCATCGCTCACTTCACCATCTCTAAGTGTGCAAACCAGACAGTCTGGTAACTAACATTTGGTAAATTAATAATCACTCATTTGCACCACTGACCAGAACATTCCAAAAGCACAGTTATAAAGTAAAAAAAAAAAAAAAAAAAAAAAAAAAAAAAAAAAAAAAAAAAAAAAAAAAAAAAAAAAAAAAAAAAAAAAAAGGCAGAGTGGTTTAGTGTGAAGGCTGAATATATATTACAAGTAATCTGCTTAGAGACAGTGCTTCTGGCAGCACCTCCCAGTCACCAGGCAGGTAAAACACCAATCTCCCCACACACTTTTTCTCTTATTTTCCCCATCAACAAAACCCTACCCTTTCCTCATTTTTGTGGCTTTTCCAATTTCATACTTGTTTCCCCACATATTTAGTCAGGAAAAACCTCACCTCTTTTCTCGGTGTTTCAGACTTCTTAAATCCTAACGAATCTAGCCCCCAAATCCCTCTGTTCTCTCAGCAAGCAAGTCAAAGAAGTCAAACAACTACCAGGAAAGGAGATGAATAAGCAGCCCCCCGCGTCCTCCCTCTCGCCGGCGGATCCCCTCCAGCGCACAGCCATGCCCTGCAGACTGCAGAGTCACTCTGCAGGAGCGTAGCACACGCCGCAGCCCGGATGGAAAAACGTGCTCAGCAGTGTGCTCGGGATGGACGCCGCTTCCTCCCACCACCCCCAGCCGCCGGGGCTGCACCCCCATACCTGGGCAGGGAAGAGGGCAGCAGCACCGGGCTGTCCCCAGGCTCACACAACCCCTCCGGCTGTCCAGGAAGGACACACTGCACATTTCCACCCACCGCCCAGCTTTCCAATCACAGTTTAACTGGCTCATGTGTCAAGGACACGTGAGGTTCAGAAGTCCCATCCGAGCCCCCGTTCCTCCCCAGTGTCCCTCTGGCTATTGCTGGCATCTTCACCAAGGGATTCCTGCAGAACCTGCCAGACACCAAGGAATGCTATGGAGCACCAGAGATGCTTCTTCTCTACCACCTTCCTCTGGGGCAGGA
>NW_010424498.1:34843-35562 GCF_000710305.1 Buceros rhinoceros silvestris
GCCTCTCCTGGGTGCCGTCAGAGGCCAGGGCCGCTTTGGGGAGCACGCCAGGAGCGGAGAGAAGCACCCACAGGCATGTGGCCAGGTCACAGGCCAGCCCTGTCCGCTCAAGCAGCAGACTGTGGACCTACTTCCAGCCACTTCAAGGGGAGCCCAGCAGGAAGTGAATGTGCTTCCCCGTAAGCGCAGGTCAGGGCAAGCTGCACCCGCCAGCATGTTGTGTGTGCCACGCACACTCCAGAGGAACTAGAGTGCCATTTTCTGGATCAAAGGAAGAAAGAGTGCCTGTGTCACCTCTGATTGCCAGGAGAACCAGACTGAGCGGCACGGGACCTCAGTCACACCAACAGCTACCTCCACTGGCCATTTCTAAAGCAAACGGAGGCTTCCACCTGACCGTCGTGCCAGAGCATCCAACCCAGCCAGGGCCACCACAGTTACCTCCCACACACTGTCAGCCCCAAGCTATCTGCAGCAGAGATCTCTACCAATCTTTCTGACCTGTGACCGCGTAAAAGGATGACTCAAAACAAAACAAAAAAAATCCCCAAAACTAAAATCACAATCACCACTGAGTAGTGAAGCCCAGTGCATGTTCCCGTACAGTGCTGCAACACATGGAAGTGTTGAGGGAAGCTGCTGCTCCTTAGTCAGCTTTACTCCAGAAGGACACTGAAGGTAAACCGCTGATAATGAAGGTATTAGATCAGCCAGTTCAC
>NW_010424498.1:35717-36061 GCF_000710305.1 Buceros rhinoceros silvestris
CAGCACACACAGCTTTAATGCTGCAGGAAGAGCGCTTGATCCTGGCAAAATCCCTTGTGAGTGTCACACCGAAGCTGGCCCAGGCAACTTGCTAGGTCCCGGCAGCTCAACCAGCACCAGCAGCCCAGTGCAATACCAAAACCAGCAGAACTACAACACAGCAGGCACCACTTTGCTCCAAAAGGGCAATGCTCCCACGCCTGCTTACGGAAGCCCCCCAAATGCATGCACAAATACATGCTCTGATAGAGGAAAGTTCAGGTAGGAGGATCTTCTGGGAACCTGCAATTACAGGCTGAGCCTCCGTTTAGAAACATGTTGACACTTGACCACTGTTTCCACAA
>NW_010424498.1:36205-38117 GCF_000710305.1 Buceros rhinoceros silvestris
CCCCCCCAAAAAAGTGTATCTTGTGCAGCGTTAGAACTGCCACCAGCAAACCTATTTTCACCAAATGCCTTGTGCCAGTTTTTGCTCCACGGTTACGGGACCTTCATGTGCATGCCCATTTCTCCTTCCAGCCAAGCAATCCAGACCAACCCTGACCTGGGGACTCTCCCCACAAAGACAGCTGGTAGTTGATTTATTCAAGACCAAATTCAGTTCCCATTTGTTCTGGTCACCAATTATTGTTGCCTAAACACACAAGAAACTGCTTTCAGTTCTCACAGCACTGCATTAACTTCTTCAAAGGCCTTCTTTCTCCTCTCCTCTGACCTGCTGAAGGCATGCAGCTGCATCATTTGCTACTAGATGTTCAGAATAGCCAGTTATTTCAATGCAAAGAGAAAAGTCTCCAAACTCCACTCAGAGATAACTAAAACAAGTACCTGGTCTGCAGAATGAGGAACTGAAGCCTGGTCTCAAGTGCAGAAAGGGACAAATGCAGAGTTAGCCATACCAGAAACCACACCGAGCACCTAGAGCTTTACCCAACCCCAGGACACGACTTCTTGCCCACACAAAGCTCCACCTAGATGACATTACCACCATGAGAGAGCCCAGCAGCTGACCAAGGTTGCACCACCTCTGTCGGAGGTCCCTGTGTGCACAGCAAGTCAGGGATTTGACAGAGCCAGCAGTTTGGAGAGTTAAGCCCTTGGTAGGAAGTCAGCAAAGGTTTCAATGCCAGAACGACCAGAGGATAAATAACATTTTAAAGACCGTAATGTAAATGTATATCATGGTTGGAATGAACAAAGCTCACCACTCCCAACTGGGCTGAGGGTAAGAGCAAAGCAAAAAGCCTTCCCAGCACTCCTGCTGGTTATCTGCCAGATCTAGAGAGGCCACCGCACCTCCGTTTACCTGGTTACTGAGATGGGAGCAGAGCTCTTCTGAGATGTGCACCACCACACAGGACACCACAATCCTCTGGCAGTATTCAAGCATATTTAAGTTTTCATTAAGATGATTTTTTTAAACCCTTGCTGTTTGCAGCTATCGTTAACTGTAAGGATTAAAACGGCACGGCTTTCTACCAAAATGCCTGTTCCTTATTTAGCCAAACAAGCACTACCCCTGAGGTAGTGTTGGAGATTCATTGCAAAGTAGTTTTAAGTATGCAAAAGAGCAGCCTAACTCTGTCCAAGTCGGCATCTGGCATTCCCCTGAGGATAATTTCACACTATTCGAGCACAGCGAAAGAATCAGGTGTCAGAATTTGGAAGGAGAGCAGAGCACTGCAGCCCCAGTGCCCCCATTCCCGGCCCTGCTTTTTGTGTTTGATTCGTCTTCGCATCTGTCCTGCTGCTGCCCTAACCAGTGATCCCAGATGCAATTCTGGTGGCACCACAAGCAATAAACAGCTTAAAAGATGAGTTGTGAGGGTAAGGAGGTGGTTGGTGAGAATCCTTTAGCAACATCTTGGACCTGGCTATCTGGAACTGGAGGTCGCAGCAGAAGTGAGCGCTGAAGCCCAGCAACCTGGGCCAGTGAGTCAGCTCTCACGAGCTGTGCTGCAGTCCCCAGCCTTCCTGAAGCAAACAGTGCAGAACAGGGCAAAGGTCCAGCACAAAGCTGAAGGGCAAAGGTATGCAGGGGAGGGAAAACACTAAGCTTCACATTTTTTTGGAGCAGCTAGTCCCAATTATGTTCATCCTTCCCAACAAGACAGGAAGAGTTACTCAAACTGAGTTGTGGGCTTGGGACAAACTAGTATTTCAGCGAAGAAATTTGGGGCAGGGGCTAGGATCCTGCTGCGATAGCTCTGTTGCAACACAGAGCAAGGAGAGCTCCACAATTACATGCCACGACAGAGCGAGAATTGCCCAACGCTTTGGAAATAGGTGTGTGCAGCTCT
>NW_010424498.1:38215-39607 GCF_000710305.1 Buceros rhinoceros silvestris
GAGCTGGATACCCCAGCAGGCACATGCGCGTGTCTACTCTGAACACGAAGAAATGCCAAAGGTAAAATAAGCTTCCCATACATCTTATCTCCTGTACCGGAGGCTGGTTTCAAGGAAAGCCCTATGGGGAGTTAGTCAGTGAGGAGTGAGAAGATAACGAACCTTCCCCTGCCTTCTCCTCAGTCCCGGTAGCCAACTCAGCCTCTGCTCTGGCATAAAGCAACATGTGCTCTCTCTGAACAATAGCCAGGCAACCTCTGGAGCTTGCTGCTAGCAGCTAAGGTGTGCCTTCTGGAAAGTATTGCTTTCCGCCCAGCGCATTTGCCAAGCGGCAAGCAAGAAACTCTACTCAATAAGTTAAAACACCTCCTGCACCTCCACTAGAATACATGCCGCTTTCTCCTGGCTGAGTGTTTGCAATAAGAATAAAACCTGGAATAAAAGTTAGTGCAGGCAAAGCCCGGCAGCTGCAGTGCCTGTCATTGAAACCTGTGTGCTCTTACTTCCAAGATGTAAATGGCTTTAAAAATTAAGAAGTGCCAAGTACCTTGATGCAACATTTCTTGAAATAACTCCAGCAGGTTTTCAAAACGGGGTGCTGTTAACACCTGTCTGCACCAATGCTTGCATCAGCACCAGCCCTGGTGGAGTACAGCGCATTCCAGAAGGTCGAGCCGTCCTAACTGCAAGCCACCCTTCTCCTCTAGAGAAGAATTTGAGGAAACACTTTGAATTTGGTTTATAGCCAAAAGTGCAAAGCTGGTTTTGCCAGAAAATGTTTCCTTTGCTATTGCAAACACACACGCTACCATCAGGCCTTTGCCAGTCAGACTGCTGGCTGCATTTATTAACGTGGTAAGAAGAGAACATGTAATAATGAGGGGACAGTGATACAGTCCTTGTTACTAGATCATTAGAGAGTAAAAAGGCATCTTTACGAGCTCTGCTGGCACCCCTCACAAGCAGTATGCAGTGTCAAGTCCAAGCCTTGCCACGTAAGACAGGGCTATGAGTTAACTCAGGACTCAAAGGACCCCCTCTGCTCTCTTGGACCTTGACAGAAACTAACACGCATCAAGACACCAGGAAAATTTTCTGGTGTGACACTCCAGCTGAGCCTCAGCTGACAGCATCAGCAGCACTGCTGTTGTCTAACTTGATCTAATAGTTGCTCCACTTACTGCCACGCTGTTGTGCTTTGCGATGAGGAATTAAGAAGCAAGGACGGGCTTTGCCTCCTTTGTGGAAACACAAAAACATTTACTCAAACACCCTATTACAGGCCTCACTGCCAAACCTGAGCACAAAAATACTGCAGCAGGTGGACAAGACACCAGCTTCTGAAGGTAAATGCTAATTCATCAAAAAAGGACACCGTTCTTCAGCCCCTAC
>NW_010424498.1:39770-41617 GCF_000710305.1 Buceros rhinoceros silvestris
CGAGCTTCCCCCCAGTGTATTCAACTTTCCCAGCTGCAGCACGTCAAACTTCAAAGCAACCGGAGATGGATTTGTTAAGTTCTTCCCTATCCATATTCTGACACAGATGGCAGAATCTCACAAAGGTCTTGAAGGTGGCTCTGTTTCCTCTGGGCCAGAGCTTGATGTCTTTACTTTTTTACAAGCACCAATCCCAACACAGACCAGGTGAACACCCAAGGAGTAGGTCTTGTCCATTAAATCTACTCCATGGGTCTATAATTAATATAATCACTATAAAAAATAAGGGCTTTCAAAGCCTGTAAAACAAGTCACAGAGGAATCCCTTTATCTTTACAGAGCTGTCCTCACCAGGCTCCTTCATCTCCTCACTACCTCAGCATGATCAGGGCTGGAAACATTTCACATCTCCAGTGCACAAGCACTGCTCTGAGAACACTGCTGGATCCTGAGCTGGGGTTTTCTAAGCTCTCCTGAAAACAACCAAAAAAATCCAGCAGTGACCTTCCAGAGCTTAAAAGCTCTCAATGCGCTTCAAGCATACAAAGCAGTCACTCTCCTTAGGCCTGGAGGGTCACTACAATGTGACAACTCACCTCACCAGCTCATCTTTCAAACTCACGCTCCAGATCTCTTTTTGTAAGCATCTGCCAAAAGAAATCCTCCACCCAAAGCAGCAAAGACTCAACAGGAGCCTGCACACTCTACAAGAAGGTACTTGGGCGAAGGGCCACCAGGCAAGGTCAGCTGCCAAGCCGCCTCTCGTGGGAGTTCGCCAACCGTGTTTATTTTACACGTTTTCTCTTCTGCTAATGAACAGGCAGCAAAAGAAACAATGTCCCAAGAGAGGAGAGCCAAGCGTCAGCATCTGGGGCACTGCAGGAGCCAGTCCCTGCTGCCAGCATCCCAAAATGCACCGCTAACCAATTCCATCATTTAAACACCTTCGGGAACATCAGGACAATTGACTGGGCCCAAGAAAATTCCAAGTGTTGCAGCATTACTCCCTTACTCTACCACAGGGTGGACGTGCTACTGACACACTCACTCCCTCAAAAAATCATCTCAGGAGGTGCAAGGGCCCCTCCGTGTGCTGGGCAGCCTGCCTCGCCTCTGCTCTCTCTGACGAGCTCCCCACCTTTGCCACAGGCCTGGTAATGAGCCTGGATGCACTGAAGTGTGAGCCTCAAACAGGAACGTTCAACCTCGTGCTGTTGCATCTTTTGGTTTATTTCTATTGTTATCCAAGAAGGCAGCACCATGGAGCTCAGCTTTCACACAAAGGAGCTATGTGACCAGTTGTATGTCCTAACACAAGAGGCAAACACACACAGCAACACTATCCTGGATTTCGTTAAGCTTTGCTTGTGTAGGTGCGTACAACAACAAACCACCAAACAAATCCGAACATGGACTTCTACCTGGCACAATTAACTTCTCCTCTACGCTCTCCATGAAGATGACAGCTTTCCAGGTGGAAATTGCAGAGCTGTCCATCTACCAGAGATCAATACCTCTGATGAATCATCATGCTAGGCAGGAACAGCTCTTGCAAAACATAAGCACGTACAGTAATTGGGGACCTGATGTTGTATCTGATGTCAGATCTGGCAGCGTGATTTGAGAGTTAACAGAAGCAGGCTGGGAGAATTAAGTTTTTCCCAAGCAAGACGCTTAGTGTGTGTGTTTTCCTCTCAGTACCTATTCACTCTGTGAGCAACGTCCTCCTGGTAAACGCAGCACCTCTCCCAACTTCCGAGGAAACGGAGTTCAGCAATTCCAGCCTTTGCTGACGGCAGCAGCGGGTTACAAACACGCTTTGGAAAGCGTCGCCCCGCTGGACGCTG
>NW_010424499.1:0-234 GCF_000710305.1 Buceros rhinoceros silvestris
GGGGATGGCCACGGGCACTCACGGTCCTGCTCCGCAGCGTCTGCAGCCCCAGCTTGTCGGTCAGCTCGCTCACGGCCATGGCGTTGGGCATGTCCTGCTTGTTGGCAAACACCAGCAGCACGGCATCTCGCAGCTCGTCCTCCTGCAGCTGCAGAGAGCGGGCACAGCTGAGCCAGAGAGCGGCTCTCGTTGAGCCCTGGGGGAGCCCCGGCGCGCCCCGGGGGAGCCTCTGCC
>NW_010424500.1:0-271 GCF_000710305.1 Buceros rhinoceros silvestris
GGGCCCGACGGAGCTGCCGCCTCCGCTGTAGTGATGGGAAGCTCGGGCCGTGCGAGAGGAAACCCGCGGTACCGACAGTCGCCACCGCCGAGATGGAGCGTTCCGGCGGCGGCCGGGCGTGCGGAGCCGCGTCCTTGCTGTGCGACCCTCGGTGTCTCCCCGGGGCCGAAGCCTCCGTAGTTTTTCTGAGCCCAGGCGGGCCGGTTTTCGGCACAGAAGCTGAACTCGTATTTTTATTTGTAATCCCTGACGGAAGCGGGTCAGCTGGCAG
>NW_010424500.1:489-1399 GCF_000710305.1 Buceros rhinoceros silvestris
CATTCTAAAAACCTCACGCAGACGTTGCTTCCCCACTGGCTGACACCCCATGCACACCCGGGAGTCCCCGTGGGCCGGGGGTGCTGGTGGATGAGTTCCCTAGAGACACCGACCCTCCCGCTGCCCCGAGCAAACCTATTGCACTTCTCTGTGGGTCCTTATTAGATCGTAGAAGGTGAAAATCAATCCAGAGGTTGAAAGAAGAACTAATTATACGAGTTCTGTGTTTAATAGTGCGTGAAGCTATTGGTATGTCAGTGCAGCAATTAATTATTTCCCCTTGCCTTTGTCCTGAAGCGTTACATACTGCAGAGTCATAATGTAGAGGCGAAATTCTGTAATAATGCGCTTTTGGGTGGTGTTGGCTGCTCCTTTTGAACAGATCGCTGAGAAACCTGCTGGACAAAGCAGGCGGCTGTGGAGGTGGTGCGGGCCCCGCGTCAAGCCTGTAGATTTACTCCTCTTGGCTGCTGTTCGCTCCGTTAGAACTAACGCCCGGGCTCTCCGCTCCCAGTTTCAGCAGCAATAACCGTTGTTGCTCGGATTTCTGTTAAATCAGTCCTGCGTTAACGTCAAGGCTCTGCAGGCCTTTCTGTGCGGGGAAGAAATGCTGAGGTCAAACATATTTCCTTAAGAAGATTTTCTCCTGTTTCCAGATAAAGGAGACTTGGTTTCCAAATCAGATTAGGGCCTGGGTGCGTAATTAAACTGTATTAAACTGCAGCCGGCGACTGACGGTGCGAGAACCGCAAACGATTAACCTCGAGAAAGTTTTGCCTTGAAAAGTCTGTAATTTGGGCCTTGACAAGGACGGCCGCTGGTTGAAGGAGCGACCGCGCAGGTAGCTGGGCACACGCCGAGCTCTTGAGTATGGGTGAACTGGAAGCATCTTCAAAGCAGTTTGTGAACC
>NW_010424500.1:1554-5329 GCF_000710305.1 Buceros rhinoceros silvestris
GGAAAGAGACTAATTAGGGGCGAAGGAGGTTCTTCTGTATCTATTCAAAGGGTTGTTGAGCCAGCGCAAACCAGCGGGTCTCGAGGTGTGTTTACACCTGCTCAGCAGCCAGGAGAATAGGGGAGTTCCACGAGAAGCTGAGGAGTGAAGAGGTGTCCCAGACCGGCCTTTCTCACCCCATTTGGGGTGGATTGGTGTGTGAAAGTGGAGCCCTGTGTGGGAGGACCAGTTTGATGCCCGCAGGGTGTCCTTTCCTCGTCTAATTTTAACTTGTGTTTTAAAAATAAGGGAGCAGAAGTTGTCTCCAGGAGCTTTCACCAGCTGCTCGTGACGGAGAAGAGCGCGGGATGGAAGCAGTGATAATCTGACAGTGTGTTTTACTAGTCTTCTGTGGGTTTTCTTTTCTTCTTTACAGGTACAAGGAAAATCATTGAATCCAGCTCCTGGCAAAGATGTCCCTCTCCAAAAGGGAATTGGATGAGCTGAAACCATGGATAGAAAAGACGGTGAAGCGAGTCCTGGGCTTCTCGGAGCCCACCGTGGTCACCGCGGCCCTGAACTGCGTCGGGAAGGGCATGGACAAGAAGAAAGCAGCTGGTACGTCCCGCGGGCCCTGACCCTGGCACTGCTGCTGTCCAGAGAGGTGGGCAGAGCCCTCCGCAGAGGCAACGGGCACGCCCCAATCCCCAGGTGGCCTTGAAACGGCCTCAAGTCAGGTTCAAACTTGCTCCCACTGTTCCCACAAGCCCGACCTGCTGCTGGTGGTGTGCCGCCAGTCACGGTTTCGTTGCCAGCGGAGGCTGGTGGAGTTGGGGGGCAAATGCCACCCTTACAGGTGCGAAATCTGGTTTGTGTTGAGGGAGCTTTATAAAAAAAAATCAAACGAACCCCCCAGAGCTGGAAGCTCTCGAGCGTGCGTGGCGTGGTTCTGACTCGGCCTTGACGCGTGTGTGCACATACACGTGTGTGGGTGAGATGTGATCAAAAGCTTTGGAATCTGTTACAGAAACCAAGGAATTTAAAACCAGTTTAAGGCCTCTTTGTCTAGAGGAGTTGAAAATGATAATTTAACCCCTGGCTGCTTTTTTTTTTTTTATTTGACCATTAGAGCCCTAATTTTTGTCTGGTGGAGGTGTGCACTCCCTCAGTCCGGAGTTTAAAGCTCCTGACAGCGAGGTGCACAGACCCCAGAGGCCTCCGGAGCGCAGGGCGCAGCCCTCACCGCGTGGGCAGGGTTGCGTCCTCCTCTAAACAGGCGTTCACAGCTTTGCAGGAGTCCGTGGAAATGGTCCGTCCTCCTGCTCATCCCAAGCAGCAGATTCTGGACTAACCTGACGACTCCTCTTTCCCAGACCACCTCAAACCCTTCCTCGACGACTCCACCCTGCGCTTTGTGGACAAGCTCTTTGAAGCAGTGGAGGAAGGCCGGAGCTCCAGGCACTCCAAGTCCAACAGCGACCGGAACCGCAAGCGAGAGCTGAAGGTGATTATTGATTATCGATGGCTTTTGTGTGTGCGTGTGTTTGGTTTTGCTGTGAGTCGGTGGCTGAAGTGGTTCAGAGGCAGCACTGCCACACTCTCCTCTCCCAGAGAGGTACCTCGTCATCTTACAGTTCAAGAGAAAAGACTCTTCTCGGGGATGAGGCATGTGAGCCTTTGTCTCGCAGTTCTCTGGCCTTCGGCTGAGGTAGCGCCGTGCTCGCTGTACGGGCAGCGAGGTGGAAACTTGGCCTCTTAATTTCTTGAACCGTGTCCGTTTCCTTTTGGTCTCTTTTACCAGTGCTGGGTTTTCACTGGGAGCCTGAGGTCGGTGTTCCCAGCCCCACTCTCAGCGAGCGAGTGGGGCTCTCTGGTGGGAGATCTGATGGGTTTTCATTCTGTTTCCCATCTGGAATCCATGGGGGGTGTGTGTGATTTTTGATAACCCCCGTCGTAGCACGAGGCTCATCACCAGTGCTCTGGTGTTTCTCCCATCTTGTCTGGAAGCCTCATGCATCCCAACCTGTTGTCACCTTCTCTCTGCTCCTGAAGACTTTACTCGCCATCCGCTGCCGTTGCACTGTTTCCAAACTCCAGTTCAGAAGGGGTCGCTCTCCATCCTGCTCCTGCTTATGCAGGAAATTCCCTTTCACTTTTCTTGAGATTCCTGTTTTATGACAATCCGCGTTTCTCCGTGGCAGCTTTAGTCAGCGCTTAACCTCCGTGAGTTAGAATAACCTCGCTCGGGATCTGCATCTCCTCCGGTGTGTGGGGAGCCAGCTACCTCCACTCCGTTTTCTGTCAGAAATTTGAATTTTCTCCCACCATCTGGCTGAGGTTCAACCAGTGCCAGAAGGGGTCTTCTCCAGGTCTGGGTAACGAAGGCTCCGCACATTAAAACAGCGGAGCTGGTGCAGCCACATGCTGTGCTGAGATTTTGGATTGTGCCCATTTTCGGGCTTTTCCGTCCTTTCCTCTTCCTCGTGGCTGCAGGACGGGGCGGGTGGAGGGAGCAGCAGCCTCTCGCCAGGGGCGGATCTCGTGCCGGCTGGGTGTGGAGCAGGAGATTCTGCTCCAGTGAAGTGTTGCTGGTGACTGCTGGTGGGGTTCTCGGCTTCCCAGCTGGGAGGCGGCAAAGCAAACCTCTCCTCTTCTCTGAAGTCCCACTGTGGTGACGGGTCTCTCTTGCCAAATCCTCAGCCCTCCTCTCCGGAATCACCTTTCTTGGAGGACTGAGGTCAAGCTCTGTAACACGAGATGGTCTGGTGAGGTTCTCAGATCACGGTCGTACTTGCAGGCTGACCTTCCCCTCACCCCAGCACAGGTTTCTGAGTCCATTTTGTGCTTGCACACGTATCACCAAGCAGTGGATTTACTCTGAGTGCTGCGCACTGCTCCTGTTTGCTGCCCAGCCTGCCGGCCGTCCCCTCGGTTGACTCTTGCGGGGTAGGTCATTGCTTGGGAAGTTTCAGGAACTAAAACGTCACGGTTTACACACTTTATACTATGGGCAAGTCCTTTCTCTTGAACTTGTAGGTTTTCCGAGAAGTACCTGTGTCTGCATGAGGAAGTGTCCTTGTAGAATATGAACCGGTATAGTGAAGAAGGGATTGCAACTAACGCTTACAACCGGTGTGTATATTTTCTTTTCAAATAACACCTTCACACACACACACACCAGTAATGCCGTTGCACAGACAAAACCCTGCTGACTGCACACAAACCAGGCACTGCCGAGACAAAAATATCCGTCGCCGCAGCCTCACGAGTTGGGGTGTGCTGGACCAGAGCTCCGCTCAAAGCCCACCTTGCCTTTGGTTCCGTGACCCTCGGGCTGTGTGTGATCCGTCAGCGTGGTCCTTGCTCTCCAAGCTGCGTGTCTCCGGGGTGGCTCGGTTTGAGTGTCTCTTGGATCCGAGCTGGTCGGTTGTTTTGGAGTGTGACCTGCCCTGGGTCTGGGGCACGGTAGGGCATGGTTAGGGCAGCACAGCTTCCTTCACCACACCCTTTGAAGTTGGCAGAAGATGAGGAAACCATTTTAGCCCGGTCAGGTCAGCTCGTGGGCAGGTATTTTCTATCTCTGCAGGCAGCTGAGTGAGACCTTAAACCTCCTCAGTGCCAAAAATCCTTTGAGGGAATGATGGTGGCTTGTACACGGGCATGTCCTTGTGATGTCTCCTGTTCTTCACGCTCTCGGATGGATCATCAGTGATGCTTCTGTGGTGCGGGACCAGGGCGCAGGCTCCTTGTGGGGTTACCAGTAGATCTGCGAGTGCCGCCCTGGAAGTGCTGAACC
>NW_010424500.1:5448-10950 GCF_000710305.1 Buceros rhinoceros silvestris
GTGGTTTCTCCTCTGAAAACACTGGCTGCAAGCAGAACTCTGTGTTTTTAACCAGTTTTCTCCTCTCCCTTTACGTTAGGATGTGTTTGGTGATGACTCTGAGGTATCCAAGGAATCTTCCAGCATCAAGAAGCGGCGCATACCACGATTTGAGGAGGTGGAGGATGAGCCTGAGGTCATTCCCGGCCCACCGTCGGAGAGCCCCGGGATGCTGACCAAGCTACAGGTCAGTCCAGCAGGGCTTTGCTCCACAGTCAAGCTGCCCGTGCCTGAGATCTCGAATCCCAGCATGGTTTAGTGTTTATCTGAATTCCTCTTCTGACAGAGGGAAGAAAAATTCACCCTCCAATTTATCTTCCACAGATCAAACAGATGATGGAAGCAGCCACCCGGCAGATCGAAGAGAGGAAAAAGCAGCTGAGTTTCATCAGTCCTCCGACACCGCAGGTACCCACTGGCAGCACGGGGCAATTCCCCGTGGTCCCCGTTTCAGCCGTGACGCATTGCCTTGGGTGTGCTGGAAGAGGTGTGTAACAAAACTTCCTTCTCTGCCAACAGCCCAAGATTTCTTCTTCCTCCCAGTCGGAGCGCCTCCCCATTGGCAACACGATCCAGCCCTCGCAGGCAGCGACGTTCATGAATGACGCCATCGAGAAGGCCAGGAAAGCCGCGGAGCTGCAGGCCCGCATCCAGGCACAGCTGGCCCTGAAACCGGGGCTCATCGGCAACGCCAACATGGTGGGGCTGGCCAACCTGCACGCCAAGGGCATCGCGCCCGCGGAGCTGCAGGCCCGCATCCAGGCACAGCTGGCCCTGAAACCGGGGCTCATCGGCAACGCCAACATGGTGGGTCTGGCCAACCTGCACGCCATGGGCATCGCGCCGCCGTGAGTACCTGCTGCTTGCTGCCTAATCCTGCTGGGCCTGACGCCGGAACGCCGGCAGAGGCCTCACCAAAGGCTTCTCCAGTGCTTTTGGTTCCCTAGAAGCGGCCTTAACAGCTGCTGAAGGAACAAATTTGATGTTAGAGGTGAAAAGGAGGTTACCCCTTCCTTGGGTAAGACTCTCCCAACTTCTGAGTCCTTCCTGGCGGTGTAGGTGAGATTTAATGTCGTGAGGAGGCCTTTTGCAAGCCGTGGGCTGGTTTGGAGCTTCCCAAACCTCAGCGTTTCCAGTGAATTAATGCTGTGCTTGCATTTTAATTTTAACTTTTAACGTCTCTTGTCTCACCACCAGGAAAGTGGAGCTGAAGGATCAGACAAAGCCTACGCCACTGATCTTGGATGAGCAAGGCCGAACTGTTGATGCGACTGGTAAAGAGATTGAGTTGACTCACCGCATGCCCACCCTAAAAGCAAACATCAGAGCTGTGAAGAGAGAGCAGTTCAAACAGCAGCTTAAAGAAAAGCCCTCGGAAGATATGGAGTCGAACACTTACTTTGACCCCCGGGTCTCCATAACCCCAGCCCAGCGTCAGAAACGCACCTTTAAGTTCCATGAAAAAGGCAAATTTGAGAAAATTGCCCAGAGGTTGCGAACGAAGGTATTTGAGGTCTTGCCATGCTACCTGAGAGCACAGAAGTGAGGGTTTGGTTCGGGATGGGAGTCGATTCTCCTCTCCCGGGATGTGAAGGGAGCTGTGTTGGCTTTGAGTAAGAAGCTTTTCAGTAAAGTCTTGTGATTTTGCCATCGTTCTTGTCAGGGAGGCAGGCAGGTGGGTTAGAACGTGGTTCTTACCACTGTCTTCACTTGATGAAAGACGAAATCGATTTATTTTTTGATGAAAGACTGACAGTTTCCAAAGAGAATAGATCCTTTTTTGGCCGAGTGTTCTCTCCGCAGAAGCCATCACCCTAGAGGTGGAGATTTAAAGGGCTCTTGGTAAAATGCCCCAGTTCTTGGGAGAAGGGGAGAGAAGAGCTTTGTTAAAGCCCAGGGATACGATGCCTATGGGGAGCCGTTCCTTTGTGATCGTTCCCAAAGGAATAAGAGCAGGTTTCTGACAGTTGGGGAGCTCGTGCAGAAGCTCTCTGCTGTCAGGTGCTGCACGGTTTCTCCTGTGACCTGCTTCAGGTTGTTTTAAAAACCGGAGTAAATCAGCAGGCGCAGACGTACTGTGCTGTTCCTGGGGGCTGTGCTGTGTGGAATGACCTTCGTGTGCTGTTTTCCTCTCCTTGCTGACAGGCTCAACTCGAGAAACTGCAGGCGGAGATCTCGCAGGCTGCCAGGAAGACGGGGATACACACGTCCACCAAGTTGGCTCTTATTACCCCGAAAAAGGAGCTGAAAGAGGGGGATATCCCAGAGATCGAGTGGTGGGACTCCTACATCATCCCCAACGGCCTTGACTTGTAAGTGTTTTACTCGCCGGGTTTTGATTGTTCTGTGGCAGGAGGAACCTCTAGGGTAACGTGTCTCCTTGAGCCATGCAATTCCACCTCCCTCATCTGCAAGTGCCCCCCAGGATCTGGGTTTGCTCCCGAAATCTCTGTTGGCGCTGGTGGGAGGCAGCCGCCCTTCTCCCTTGCGGGAGATCCCCAGCCCCCGAAGGGAAGGACTTTTTTGGCCCAGAGCTGTTGGTGGTTTTGTTGTTTTTTCAAGCATGAGTGTTCTGTACGAGCCTTGTTCACGATAGAGTTGTGGGAAGCCCTAAAACACGGGTGGATATTCCACTGGAGGGGACACCTTCGTCACCCTGTGTCTCCTTCAGCACGTCAAGCTCTGCTCTGTGCTTTGGGGAGGGCTCGTGTACCCACCACGCCTGGCCCAAGGGAAACGTTGAGAGTTGTTCTGGTCCACAGCTTGTGGCATCGAGGAATCGAGGCTGGGGGGTTTGCAGTGATGCCCAACTCTGTGCTTTCTAGAAAAGGCGGAACGTCTTCAAAGAGAGACGAGTACTTCGGGATCACAAACCTCGTGGAGCACCCAGCACAGCTCAACCCACCAGGTACCGCCTCTGTTTGGGCAACTTTGCTGTTAAACTAGAGACAAAACACTCCAAGTGGCTGGTGCTTGGTGGGAAGAACCAGCATTTTACTGTAAAATAAAAAAAAATAGGCAAATCGCATTTTCCTGTTTCTGTCTGGTGCAAAAAGCCGTCAGCGCTGCAGCGGCTTCATGTCTGTGTTGCCTCGTTTCTCCTCGCAGTGGACAGCGACACACCAGTGACCCTGGGCGTTTATTTAACTAAGAAAGAGCAGAAGAAATTACGGCGACAGACTCGGAGGGAAGCCCAGAAGGAGCTGCAGGAGAAAGTCAGGCTGGGCCTGATGCCGCCACCAGAGCCCAAAGGTAAGCGATGGCTGTGGCAGGCAAGCTCCAGGCTAACACGGGCCCGTCACTGTCACACCAGCAGCCCGGGCCACGCGCGGCCCTGGCTGCGAATGCTGCAGGCAGCACGACCTCGGTGGGATCGCACGGATCAGTGTCTCGGTGTGATCTGATACCTGCCCGTGCCGTCACCGTACGAGCCTGTGAGCGAGGCCGGGGCTGGTGCGTACGGTTACGGCAAACCGGTGTCCGAGAGGAGCCTCTCTCAGCTCCCCACCCTTTCCCTTGCAGTAAGAATTTCAAACTTGATGCGAGTGCTGGGGACGGAAGCTGTGCAGGACCCAACGAAAGTGGAAGCTCATGTTCGAGCACAGATGGCGAAGAGACAGAAGTAGGTGGCACCATGTGTGAATTCTTGGGGTCATTTTTAGATGGATTTAGTGCTAGAGAGTGAAATCCTTGAAGTGGTGCAGCAAAGCAGCGCGGTTTCTTGTGGGTCACTCCCGTAGCCTATTTGAGCTGCCCTGAATGACCCCTCTGAGGCCCTGGGGAGCCAGGTCTTGACTAGCTCTGGTCACTGCAGAGCGGCCTCCATTGGATGAGTTTCTTACCAAAACAATGATCGTTGATCATTGTCGCAGGGAAGAGACCGAGGGTGAATCGGGCTGGTGGCTGGATTAAAGAAAGCCCCCGTGCTTTGAATTCTGGCAGAAGTGTGAGCAGGAATTGCAGCCATTCTGGAATCTGTGGGACACGCTCTGTGCTTAGGACCCGTTTCGCTGCCGTAACGGGCAGCCCTTACGCCGCGTTTCGCTTACCGCTGCACCTCTCTTTGCGTCCAGAGCGCACGAAGAAGCAAACGCTGCGAGAAAGCTGACAGCAGAACAGCGAAAAGCCAAGAAGGTCAAAAAGCTGAAAGAAGACGTTTCACAGGGGGTTCACATAGCCGTGTACAGGTGAGGGCCGGGCTGGGCCGGGGTTCACCGTACATCCCTCTAAATACACCTGACAAACGCCCTGTAGAAACCCCCTCGTCAGCTTTTCATCAAGCGTTACGGAATCACAGCCTGTGGCAATGAGATTGTCCCAAACCACCCATTAACGCTGTCCTTAACTCCTCCTGCCACAGGCAAGGCTAAGCAGACACGTCAGGTTTGGGGCATTTCAGCTGGGATTGATGTTTCCAATGAGCAAAAGCCATTTCCCAGCTGTCAGAGCTAACTTTGTCCAGAAATTGGGAATCTTTCAAGATCTAAATGAAACGAGAAGGGACGGGCACAGCCTCTGAGCAGCCTTCGCGGCATGGGTAAAGCCCTGAGGAGCTGGAGGGGGATGTGCGGGACCCAGGCGGGGCAGAGCAGGAACCTCTTACGGCTGGTGATAGTGGTTCTGTTTTTCCACAAACGCTTGTTGTTGTTTTTTATCCGAAGGGTCAGAAACTTGAGCAATCCAGCCAAAAAATTCAAAATCGAGGCGAATGCTGGGCAGCTGTACCTAACGGGCGTGGTGGTTCTACACAAAGATGTCAACGTGGTCGTGGTAGAAGGAGGTGAGGACTTTGGAGGCAGGTTTCTGGTCGCGGTGCGGCTTTCCAAAGCTCGCCTCTAGCAAAAGTTACCGTGGAAATGGTTGACTGAGGGTGACGGAAGGACACGGAAGTCGGGAGGTTGTTTGACACTCCCTTAGTTACAGCTCTGAGGGGGTTGGCGCCGAGCGCAGGGCGCACCGTAACCCAGTTAGGGAACCCAGCGCCATCGAGGTCGAAGGGAAAAGCGCTTGCGCTGGATCCATGATGCGCTGAGCGGGTGCTGAGGGCGAGGAGAGCCTCGGTTCTCACGGTTTGCGCTGTTGGAGGCATTTCTGCGCGGTGCTGAAGAGCCTGTTTGGCAGCAGGAAATCCTGAGGGCAGAGCACCGCGCCAAAGGCGGCAGGAGCAGCCCGGGCACCCCGGGGGCGTTAGTGCTGGGTTGGCCTGGCTGCGCTCTCCTTGCCGTGCCCAGGCGCGCTGGTAAGCGTTCGTGGGCGTCGTTCGGCTTCTGCTGCTTTTTGGAATCTCCTAAAAACGGACAGTTCAGGACTTTTGTGAACGCCTCTCCCTTCTTCCCCAGGTCCGAAAGCACAGAAGAAATTCAAACGTCTTATGCTTCATCGAATAAAATGGGACGAGCAAACATCGAACACGAAGGGCGAGGGTGAGCGTGAAGCTGTGCGGAGGGGCGTTGGGACTCCCCG
>NW_010424500.1:11088-11474 GCF_000710305.1 Buceros rhinoceros silvestris
GCTCTTCCTCGGCATTTGGGACTAAAGGTGGCTTCGGTTGGGTCTTTTTTCAGATGACGATGAGTCCGACGAGGAGTCCGTTAAGAAAACGAACAAATGCTCTCTGGTTTGGGAGGTGAGTGCTGGGCGCTCTAGGCTGGGGGGAAGCGAGCCCTGTCTGACCGCAGCCGAGGCACAAACCATGCTGAGAGGCTTTGGGTGGGACACAAACCTGCTGCTCAAACTTCTGTAGCGTTTCTTGAGCTGTGGCAGCACTAGTTGCGCATCCCCCTGGAAAAATATTTGTTCCTGGGTTCCCCGAGTCCCCGGGAGCCGCGTTTCCCGTGGCGATGCCCCAGAATGGAGTCAAACGTGTCCTGTTTTCTCCCGCCAGGGCACAGCGAAGG
>NW_010424500.1:11650-11913 GCF_000710305.1 Buceros rhinoceros silvestris
AGCAGTGCCCCACGGAGAACATGGCCCGGGAGCACTTTAAGAAGCACGGTGCGGAGCACTACTGGGACCTGGCCCTCAGCGAGTCGGTGCTGGAGTCCACAGACTGAGGCGAGGGGGCCGTGCTGCCCCCCCTCCCCACACCACACCTCCCCTGCTGGATCTCGGACGGCCCCTTCCTGCCCTTGCTCTCCTCAGCACACCGATTAAAGACATATTTTTTAAAACAACTCCCTGTTGCTCTTGTGTCCGGGGTGAAGGGGGGG
>NW_010424501.1:0-1321 GCF_000710305.1 Buceros rhinoceros silvestris
GGCCCGGACGTTGTTGCTGGCGGTCTCCTTCTGGGCTTTGACAGTCGAGAGAAGTGACTCACTGGCGTGCAGCACTGGTGCGGTGCCAAGCGCCATAGGATGCACCGTGCTTTGAAATGACTGCTCTCAGGGCTTGTAAAGCGGCGTCGAAATTATGCAACTTTTCGGCTGGGTTTTGGAGTCTGAAAAAAAATCATAATTGGCGGCATGTGCTGCGCTTGTACCTCCGTAACTTCTTTGACAGTCGAGAGAAGTGACTCACTGGCGTGCAGCACTGGTGCGGTGCCAAGCGCCATAGGATGCACCGTGCTTTGAAATGACTGCTCTCAGGGCTTGTAAAGCGGCGTCGAAATTATGCAACTTTTCGGCTGGGTTTTGGAGTCTGAAAAAAAATCATAATTGGCGGCATGTGCTGCGCTTGTACCTCCGTAACTTGTTTTAAGGCAATTTGCCGGAGAGATGCGAGTGGCGAAGGAAATGGCGTGTGTTAAGAGGAATTGTTATTTTGGTACTTCTTAATGAAGAGACTATAAATACATGTTTATATGTAGCTTCTGAAATTGTGGTTATTTTGAAGTCAGTATGGTTCTTCCAAAAAAAAAAAAAAAGTTGGGTTTCTCTCCTGCGGATTGCTGTGACCTAGCAGGCTAGAAAAACGTGGCCAACTCATTGCCAGTGAAAACGCGCTGGTTCTTGGTTTGGGTTTTCTGGTTTCCTTTCTCAAAGTGGACAAGAGGAGGAGAGGTGGGTCTGTTGCTGGGTTCGAGAGGTTGAGGGGCAAACCTCACCTGGTTCAGGGAGTGAAAGGTGCTGCTCGCTAACCTTCATCTTGCAGGAAGACATCGCTGCGAACACGTTCTCCTGCAGGGCTTGGCGCGCCGGTGAGTGCTGGTGGAAAACGGCGAGCGCTTGGCTCCGATGGCTGCGTTTTTCTGTAATTGTAGGCAGCGGTTTGGAGTAAACTCTTCCTCCGTGTGCTGCCGCGTCACCGTGCTTTGGTTAATAGGTTTTGCGTGCATCCTACCTGGGATGCTGTCGGGTCACACCACCTCTCCTGAGGTCACCAGTCAGCCCAGCAATGTTGTGCTTCTGTCACTGGCGGGTTGGGGAGCACTGGTGGCCATGGGGACCTGGTGCTCAACCCACTCTCTTCCCAGGCCAGCGCTTGCTCTTCTCCTGGCGGCGGGATGCGTTGGCTTTCAAGGTAGGTGGTGCGCCGGGGCCCTTCCCCTGGCACGCATCCCGTCCCGAGCAGCTGTTTGGGAGGCTGCAGCTGGGCTCGCGCGGTGCGGCCCAAGCCTCTGCCGGGCAGGGCAGGGCC
>NW_010424502.1:0-1041 GCF_000710305.1 Buceros rhinoceros silvestris
CGGAGGTGGGTTTTGCAGCATCAATGAGCCGGTCCTCTGGGTAACACTGACTTGAAGGAAAAGAAAAAAACCGACAACTCAGTCGATTTGTTAGGGCGTCCTGTTTATTTTAGGAAAAAGGTTTCCTTGTAGCCCGACATGCTTCAACCCGGCCATAGGGTTGACTGCTGCAGCTGAAGAAGAAAACGAAGGTGATGGGCGAATTTCCAAGCGCGGGAGCTGGTGTCCAAAGCCGCTGAGTCTCGTCGACTAATCCAGGCGACATAGAGCGGTCATCGCCTCGGAGCGAGTAGCTCCAAATGCGGAAGCTGAAAATAAATTCAGCTGCAAAGATTTTTCTGAGCTGTTGTCATCATTAGGAACACCTTAATCTGCTTTTGTTTTGTTTTGCTTTGTTTTGTTTTAACTGTTAAGTAGTTGCTTTTGCAGTGACTTTTGTCACCCCCTCTCCTTTTCCTCCCCTAATGTAATCCTGCAAATGCTCTAAATCATCTACAAGAAAATTGAGTCAATGTGTCATTCAGCATTAAAAATCTGGGGGTTTTAACTAAAAGCTTTAATTGCTATTCTAGACCCGTTATAACCATGGGAACGATGTGCTCTGTTGGGATCTCAGAAATGCTACATACTCTTTAAGCAGGCACTCCCCTTGTTTGTTTATTCTAGCTTACTTTCATTTATATCGCAGGAATATTCTTTCACCAGGCGATACAAGGAAAGGCAAAGGGTATAAATAAACATATGGCCCAGAGGTTTTAGAAAAGCTGGAGCCGCTTAGCAAGTCATGTGGGTGATACTAGCAATCCGACTTCTCTTCCCCCACTCCCGCATAATCTCTGCTTCCCTGCGCTCTCCTTCTACCTTCTCACGACAAGTTACACTCGTGTCGTGACTGGCTTTGGGAGACGGGCTGTTTTGCCTTCGGACTAGAAAAATATAGGCAGAGAACGGATGGGGAGAGAAGGGCACACGTTCGTGCTCCTGTGCCTCTACGGGCAGTTGGAAAACCACCGTCGATACAACAGATGTGCGCGGGGATGT
>NW_010424503.1:0-2199 GCF_000710305.1 Buceros rhinoceros silvestris
ACCAGCCTGCCCATCGCCCCCAGCCCATCACTCCCTCCATCACCAGCCTGCCCAACGCCCTCAGCCCATCGCCCCAGCCCATCACCGCCAGCCTATCACCACCCTGCCCATCACCACCCTGCCCATCACTCCCAGCCCATCACCCCCCGCCCATCACCCCCATCCCATCACCCCCAGGCCATCGCCTCCAGCCCATCACCCCCAGCCCATCACCATCTTGACCATCACTCAGCCCATCACCAACTTGACCATGACCAACCAGCCCATCACCACTCCGTACATCACCACCCTGCCCTCTGAAGGGCCACAAGCTGAGATTTCGGTGGTCACTGCCAGCTCAGCACAGACTCCCATAGCCAAGCGCTTCCAGATGTCACCTCCAGATCCCCTCTGGGGACCCCTTTGTCTCACTGTGTCATGGCAGAGGTCACCCACAGCCAATCATATCCCACCCAGGAAATGCAGATGTGCTGTTTCCAAACCACCCCACGCATCCTGAAAACAAAGTGGGCCAGAGCACAGGAGCTGAAGAGAGATGAGGAAAGGGTGCTCGGAAGCTGTTAAGGCATTTACAGAAGCAGAAAGCAGCAATGGTTAAAAGCTGAGCCCAGTGCAGGGCGGAAGGGAAGTGATGGCGTGTGTGTGTGTGTGTGTGTGTGTGTGTGTGTGTGTGTGTGTGTGTACAAGGGGTTCTGAGCAGCTCTGCACAAACAAATAGAAAAAGCAGAAGTCAGTGGTAGTGAATTAGCAGTTAGGGACTGTAGAAAATCCATACAGGAAGCAAAACAAAAGAGAAATCTCAGGCCAGGGGAGCTGAGGGTGCTGAGAGGGCGCTTTTGAAATAGATGAAGCTCATAAAGAAAAGTGTGTGATAGCTGCGAGCTGGGACAGCTGCCTGTGGGAAGGGGGAGAGGCACCAGGCTTCATCGACTGCTCGTCTGTGCTCAGAAAAAAAAAAGCTAGAAGGTGCAATTATGCATAAAGCCACGGCGGGAGGAATTAAAAAGCAGATTTTAAGGTAAGATTTTATCATATCAGCTGCTCCCAGCCACTTCCCCCGGGGGTTTGGGGAGGGCTGGTTGGTTGCAGCATCGCCTGGACCCCTGGGGCTGGCAATGGGTTATAGCTGGGCCTGAAAGCTCAAACCTCGTCTAGGGGGTGTTGGTGGGGCTGGAGGGGAGCAGTGAGTGGGACCGTGTCCAGCAGCAGCCCAAGGCTGTGGTCTGGGGGTGGCCAGCCTCCCAGCCTGGGAGGTTCCCATCTCAGTATTTTCCTCATTGGAAGGGGATGGATTTGGAATGGATGGGGCAAGCGACTGGGGTGTGTTTTAAAGCATCACCAAGGCTGGAGCCCACTGGTGGTGGCACACACATGCCCACTCACACAGCTCAGCGTGCCTCAGCTGTGCTCCAAGGGCAAAACCCCGCAGCTTCCCTTTCCAATGCCCAGAAATCGATGGCTGTAAAATCCCAGCTGCCACTTCTCTGGGTTTCCCCAACTTGGCGTGTTGGGCAAGGGCCAGCCCCCGGGCAGGGCTGCTCTGCCACGGCTCTTGCATGCCCGCTGGGGGTGGCACCTGTGTGGGGGTTCTGTGGGGCAAGGAGAGCCCCTCCATCCCCGTCACTGCTGCTGCTCAGGGAGGACGAGGTCCCAGAGGAGCTCTTGGGACAGCCGGTGACACGGGTGGGAGATGTTGATGGGCCAGACGTGACAGCACAGACCACAAACCAGCCCTTTCCTGGAAAAAAGGTGCAGGGAATGTTCATGGTCCTCCCATTTCCCGTGGCTCGCAGGGTGGATGGCTGCAGCTCGGCCATGCTGTCCCCGCTCCCCCGGGATGGGATGGCAGCAGGGTGTCCATGCCCGGCCCATGTACACCCACACCAGTCCCCAGCCCTGCTTGGGACCACAGGGTCACTGTGACTGCTCTGCCACGGCTGAAGCCCTTGCCCACGCTGTAGGTCAACTGCGGCCCCTGTGGCCTGATCCACTCTCACCAGGCGTAGGCAGAGCTCGGCGGTGCCTTTCGCAGCAAGAGGATTTCCTCGACCAAAGGGCAGAGAAAAATGATGAGAAACGGGGTTTGAGAGGGCGTCCCGCCCACTGCTGCCACCGCAGAGGTCCCTCGGGTCCAGCCCGCGGAGCCGTGGGAGGACTGGGCCAGGCAGGAACAGGAAAGCGGGGTGTTTTCCTGCGCAC
>NW_010424504.1:0-207 GCF_000710305.1 Buceros rhinoceros silvestris
CCCAGCGTCAACTCGACCGGAGAACCCGTCTTTCTCTCGGCTCCTCCCTCCCCACGGTCTGAACGACGTTTCCGAACCTAAGATGCGCCGGTGCCACCCCCGCGCTACAGCAGCCTCCCGGCGGGGCAGCCCTGACCTGGCGGAGAGTGCGGGAGGTTCAACGGCAGGAATCCCAACCCCCCGCATCTGCATCGGGCCCCCCCGGCA
>NW_010424504.1:531-746 GCF_000710305.1 Buceros rhinoceros silvestris
TGGGCAAGCAGGACCGACAGCTCTTCCTCTGCCCAGAGGAGAGGGCGATGGCAACCCACCGCTCCTCGTGTGCAACAGATCCACGCTCGAGTGAGGCGCCTCTAAAAGCGACTCGGGCAGGGACAGAGGAGGAAGGGCAGTCTGGGATGTCTCTCTAAAATCCTCGGGCAGGTTCTTCCTCACTGGAGCATGTTGAGCACAGCCCAGACAAGGAG
>NW_010424505.1:0-328 GCF_000710305.1 Buceros rhinoceros silvestris
ACCCTCTGCCCCAGCGCTTCCCTCCGTGCGGGGCCAGTCATCTTGGTCCGGCCGCACCGGGCAGGCGTCAGTGTTCCTCGCACAACCCCTTGCGGCCGAGGCCGGCTCGGTGTGTTCTTTCTTGTTCTTTCGCGCAGCTGCCCGTCTGTGGATTTCATATTCACAGAGAGCTTGTCACCTTTGTGCAGCCAAACGGTGAGCTCGGCACTGGTGCGGGGAAGATGGCAGTGACGGCAGAACCCGGCAGACAGCGCCGACGGACGGATCACCCTGTGGGGGCCGATGCCGAGGAACAGAACGGCGGGGGGGCACCGGCACAACCGCACCC
>NW_010424505.1:351-6705 GCF_000710305.1 Buceros rhinoceros silvestris
GCGAGCAGGGCAACACCAGACAAGTGACCAAACTTGCCAAACATCCAAAAGAATGTTAAGGGGATTTGGGGTTCGATAAACGCAAATTGTATGGAATATATACCTTCAGACGGGTGTGGGGGTGTGTGTGTGTCCCAAGCAGTGATGTCTGATAACATCTTGCCAGCCTTTTGACTTCTCCAGTTATTTAATATGCATCCAACAACACACCGTACTCCTCAGGCATAACAAAAAGCATATGCCACAGCACACCTAAAAGTAGGTGGAAATACTTTAGAGCAGACGGGCTACAGGCCTGGATCCCTACCTCGGTGTCATACTTACCAGATTATTGGAGTGTCTTGTCTTAAATCACTTGCCATTCTTTGGTAAATTACATTAATTGGAAAGCAAGCTCAGTTCCACTTGGAAATACAAATAGCAGTCAAATCATGAATCGATTCAGTACACTGAATACGCCTTTGGAAAGGGTATGACCATGTTTGTAGCCTAGCTGACAGGATATGACAATATAAACTTTTCAAGTGATTCTTTGGTCACTCCTTCAGCCCATTTTTGAGGCTACTTTCAAAAATCTAATAGAACCAAGTAGTGTGGCATTGGGACACTCTTACTAGCCATAATAGAAGATCTAACTATTCCTCTGCCGGCGCAGAGCCAGAGAGCTGCTGTGGTCTCTGATGCCCTGTGCCTGCTTTGGGTTTTCACAACCGTTTTTAGTGCAACCTGCCAATGTAAAAAATAGGTCCAGTGTGAAGACTTCATTTTCATGTTTGCCCTTCAAGGTACAAGAATGTGACTTTAAAGAATAGCAGAAGTGTATAAATCTGATAAATTTGTAATAATTTAAAAAATTCTTTGCACCATCGTGTTGCAGGTGGGTGTCTACTCAAAGATACGGCTTGCTGTAATTGGATGAAATTGCTATGTCTCTTTAAAGGAAGAAGAACCTGCAATCTGAGTAGATTTATTATACATGTTTGATAACTGTACTAGATATAGTGAGACCACTAGCCTTACAATGAAAGTTCAGTTAAAACACATCCACAGAGCCACTAAATATAGTATGGAGGTCTAAGCAGAACATGTGCTCTACTGAAGGAGCTCTTACAGTGCTATAGCTTTGATTCCCTGGAGACAGAATGCATGGCAACAATAAGTCATTTGTAATGGAGAACCAGCAGAAAATTTTAAGTATATTCCTATGTATTATTTTTGTAGTACCACGTTATTCCATGGTCTAAAAGTGAATCTGACTGAATCCAGCTGAAAGAGTCTCCAGCTGTTGGAGACTCTGGAGGAACAGAAGTGAGCTGTCACAAGTTAAAAAACCCTTTGAGTACAACTGCTACCAGCTCCCTGCTCATGATGTTTTTATTAAGTACCAGCTTTCAACTTTTTCAGTATTATCCAAGAAACAGCAAGCAGACCGTGTTAGCACAAAATGAGTAATACACAATGTCAGTTCATGAAAAATTGCCCTGAAGCTATAAAGGTGGATTTATTTAATAGAAAGCAAAATAAAAGCAAACGTGAGTCTTAAGCATTGGCATAGATGGTATCACAGTGCAGAAACAGTACGCAAAGGTAAGCAGCTTGCTTGGAGCCTGGGGTGAAAAAAAAAAAAGCAAGGACACTTTCTGGCCAGGCCAGATAAAAGACCGTTGGCTATATATTTCATTTGTGCTCCTTGCTCGATTTCTCCTTTCCTTATCTTCACACCTTGAGCTCAGGCAGACCAGTGCTTCATTTCTGATGAGAAGGCAGCCATGCACAAACCAGCTTAATAAAATGCTGTATCTCACGGCACTATTCCCAACATAACGCTCTGAGGAACAAGGTGTATGGCATTAGAAGATTTCTGAAACAAAAATATGAGCAATACTTCTGCAATATTGTTACTTTCATTTGATCAGACAAGCTGAAATACCTGGCAACACTTACTTGTTTGTTAGTGGTCCTTTATAGCTTCTGTATGGTAAAGTTTTGAAGAAAATGTTTTCAACTAACATTGCATCTTTCAAATCCTGGAGTTTATCTGGGATACAGTAACATCTCCACGTGGTATACACAGAGGAATAAGGACCCACATGTAATGCTTTGGTCTTCACTTGTAAATATGAACTTTTGGCCAAGCACAGAAAAACCCAGATGCTTTTCCATTTGCTGTGTTCCTGTTAGTATACAGTCATTCACCTTATAAAACTTACACACCTAATCTATATGTATTGACACCCATTATTGCAATATGACAGTTTATATCCAAATGAGACAGATATACTTTACAAGAAATTTGAAGTAGCTGAAGTAGTATATTCGAGAACAACCTATGATGGTTCTTCACTGAAGAATTAACAGAGTATAGAGAACTTTTTATAACACATACAATTTCAAATGTTATTAGTTGCCTATTTTTATATTAGACATTCTCATTATTCCTATTCTTACTTTAGACTTTTTGTCAATCATAAGATACAGAAAAGCATTTATTTTATTATTGGAATTTATTCTAAAACATTTTTTTAAATGATAGGAAATGGAAAGATCTGGCCATATTTTAAGATAATGGACTACCAACATTTTTATTAAGTTCTTTCCAATGTATCTGCATAACATTTTATACTGGAATAATTATGAAGATAGAAACTTCATAGTGCCACCTACTGCTGAAAATACACATTTTAAAATATTTGTTGCAATAAAATCTTTCAAACCTCTGAAAAATGCGTGAGACAAGTCTTGACTTGCCCAGTGATATTCAGTCACACTGAACTTCTGAACTTTGAAACAGTGACTATTTTAACTGAGACTGTAGTGAGAACTGACTCTGATGATCTGGGATTTTGACCAGAAGTTTTTTTGTTGTTACATTTTTAATAGGAACTTTCATTATAAAATTAGTCCCTGTGATGTCACTAGAAAAAAACTGATTAAAGGATTCAGTGAAAAAAAATTTATTTTTCACTCAGTGATAAGGACACATCCTCTATTTTACAGAGAGCTCTGTACAAGATGTTAACCAAGGACCCTGGATCATCATATGATGATGATCAGCATCATAAGCTCTGTTCCTGTCTTACATTGCGAAGTCATAAGATGGACCACGAATCCCTGCTGTTTTTTGGCATAAGGTGGTATGTGCTCAGCCACAACGGTAGGGATTCACCCTCCCTAACCCTTACCATCTAAAAGTTAGATGAGGTTAATGTACAGTCTAAAGTACAGTAGCTGGTTCTTTCTTCACTTCATGGAGAAGACCCTGTCTCTAGTACTAGTGAAATAGTAACCATATGCCTACCACCTTTTCCCACGTCCCAGATGTTAATTATTGGAACCATGGAAATAGAAGTGGTAGGACTTTGTACATGAATGTGAACAAATAGAATATAGAGCCTTATTCTTCCTGAGGGAAGTTCCAACTTTAAATTTGGCTCCGAGGAATCAGGAATGGCTTATCTTCTTCTGGTACTTGTCTTGTTGTGTAGAGTAAACTGACATTGAAATGCTTTGATTGTCTGTCAGAGTTTCTGTCTTGCTATGGCTTGATGACTTAACCTTATTTCCCTTCATGATGAAAAATTCTGGAGAACAAGGCATTTAAAACAGATGAAAGAGCTTGAAAGGATGATTTAGCCACTTCGTGGTAGTACTTTAGAAGCCTTGAGGCCCTTTGCAGGAACCCCATTTTCATTCATAGTGGAGATGGACAGCTGTCATAACAGTATCGCTCTGTGGTCCTTCATTTTGCAACAGCAGCCTGATCTACTGAACAGATAACGATTTTTAGAAGAGTTTTTTGCAATGCACACATTGCATGTACAGATGCTTGTGTACACATTTTATCAACATTACACAGTAAGAATTCACCTCCTATTAAGTTAGCTTGATTAAAAAAAAAAAACAAGCTAAAGTACTTTTCTTAGTTGTTCAGCTTATTGTGTGTTTCACACAGTGAAAAACTGTTTTTTCAGTCAATTAAACAATTTTTTAATTATTATTTACTGAACTGGTTTTGGCTGGGATGGAGTTAATTTTCTTCATAGTAGCTGGTACGGTGCTATGTTTTGGGTTTGTGATGAAAACTGTTGATAACACAGGGATGCTTTAGCTATTGCTGAGCAGTGCTTGCACAGTGTCAAAGCCTCTGTTTCTCAGGCTGCCCTGCCAGTGACTAGGCTGGGGATGCACAAAAAGCTGGGAGGGGACGCAGCTGCAACAGCTGTCCCCAGCTGACCAAACCCAACTGACGCATACCCTATTGCTGCATCGTGCTCAGCAATAAAAGCTGTGGGAAGGAGGAAAGTGGGGGACTTTCAGAGTGACGGTGTTTCTCTTCCCAAGTCACCGTTACATGTAAAGGAGCTCTGCTTCCCTGGAGATGGCTGAACACCTGCCTGCCCATGGGAAGTATTCCATGAATTCCTTATTTTGCTTTGCTTCTGCACACAAATTTTGCTTTACCTACTAAACTACTAAACCCACAAGGTTTCTCACTTTACTCTTCTGATTATCTTCCCCCCATCTGTTTGGGGGAAAGTGAGCGCATGGCTGTGTGGGGCTTAGCTGCCCACTGGGGTGAAACCATGGCAGTCCTCTTCTGGTGCCCAGTGTGGGGCTCAAAGGGTTCAAGGTAAAGACAGATTTGATTAGAGTTTGCTAGACTGAATTTAGAGCTGTCACACCTGTTTAGCTATAACTGGCAGGGTCCTGTGCTTGCCATGGGTCTTGCTTGCCTTGCTGTACGTTAGAGTCTGGTGCTTGTTAGTGGCTGCTTTTTGCTCTTGCTGTTTGCTGTGGAGCTTATCTTCTTGTCCAGATGTGACTGGGAGCATTTTGATAACAGCAATGCCATGTGCCTGGGCTGGCTGATGGCCAGGGCATTACTGCTGTTCCTGTGCTGCTGTGCTGGACATGTTGGTGCTCCAGCGTCGAGTTGAAGGGACTTGACCTGTGGATAAGTCCATGCAGGAGCAGGACATCCCAAAGCATCTGTGGCCGTGGAGACCAGCCTGCAGCAGGTATACCCCTGAAGAGGTTGTGGCCCATGAATAAGTCCATGCTGGAGCAGAGGCAAGGGGAGGAGTACACTGCAGTGCCCAAAGGGACCAGAGGTGGAGATTGTAATGGATATACCTTTAAATTGTTGGAACCTAGGATTTGAATTGCATGGTATGGGAAGTACTATAGCAGGAACTACCATCAGTGGAGGACAAGCATTAGAAGTAGCAGTGCAAGTGCAGCAGTGACCCAACTTGAGCTGGCTTTTATGCCCAATAACGCCATGCAACACACCATCTCTTCTGTCCCGAATAACCACTGTAACAGATAGAATCCAAGTCATGGACTAACAAACTCAGTGAAGATTTCAGAGACATTTCATGGATATTTTACAGGGGTGGTCCATAGACTACGGGAATATCTGGGTATATATCAAAGGATGGGACTGGGGAAAGTCTCTAATGAGAATCTGTTAGTATGGAACTTGAACATGCCATAAATGGGATGAAATAAGGTGTGGAGATTGTACTGGTTTTGGCTGGGATAGAGTTAGTGTTCTTCATAGTAGCTTGCACGGTGCTATGTTTTTGATTTGTGATGAAAACAGTGTTGATAAAAAAATTGATGCTCATGCTTCCCAGCAGGGGAACACCTGCACCATGATGGAGAAGGAAAGATAAGCACTCTCACCGTTAAATACCTAGCTAACTTCGCTCATAACTGTACGAGTTATATATAAGCTATGAGTTAATGAATTGCGAGTTATGGATTAGAGAACTTGTGAGTTAGAAACCTCATGACTTAAGTGATGAATTAGTGAATTCATGTGCTAGACTAGCCTGTACAAAGGGGATTGAGCCCTTGTTTGTCATCTTTGTTTCCTTTCCTAATGAGCCCATAAAACAAAGTTTAATTTACAGAGTAGGGTGTCCTGTAAATTTGAGAGATCCAACGGACTGTGACACAGAGCGAGTAGTCTGTGGCCCTTCTCCCTATTACCTGTCCAAATACTTTAAAACTGCTTCTTTCCAAGTAAGCAAACAGGCAGTGACCAGAGACACTCCTGTGAAAGGAGCAGGGGAAATCCTTCACAACACTAAGATCTATGTCGGTTGTCTACCCCAAATTCCTGTTTTCCTGTAAAGGCCTTTCCAGAGACCTCTGGTGCCTGCTCCTTTTCATGGGGCAGCTGTAATCCAGCCAGTACTTCCCTCTTGTTTCACTCACTATGGAATTGTAGTAGTAATGTGTGTCAGGCTAAATAATTAAAAGCAATGCACACTGTACCCCAGAAAACCACGAAGTTTGAGAATGTGCTTATTCCTTCTCAAAGAAAGGCACAAACTCAAGTCACAG
>NW_010424505.1:6782-18252 GCF_000710305.1 Buceros rhinoceros silvestris
CAGCAGGAAAATGAATAAGCTATTCAGTGATACCATGTACCACAAAATAGCATCATAAAAATGAAATTATTTAAAGTAATATTGAAATCACACAGTCATCCTTGATTTAGTTTCCAATTATACAGAGGTAATTGTATTAACGAACTGCCTCATTCAGTTTGGTGGGAAAACAATTGGAAGTTTTAATGTCCTGGCATCTGCAGATAATAAATTGTATGAAATGTATTCCTAACTCAGCTAGAATCCTAATTTTTGTTTTACCTAGGGCATACTACAATATGGGTATGTCTGATGAAAGATACTTCTACGACCTTCTGGAGCCAAGACAATTCTGGAATAATTCTAGAATAGAGTAACTGTTCTAGAATTAAATTTTGAAATAAGCTAAAATAGATGAAGGAACTTATTCCAGTGTTAATGACCCAGTGTATGTAGTGATTTAAAATCCAGGTTAAATTCCATGAATAGAAACGTTTGCTACCTGCATTGCACTGAATATATTGGGAATAGTTTTAAAAGACTTAGTTTTGCGACTTCATCTGCTGAAGCCAGGCTCACTATAAATAGGCATATTACAAAAAGTCTAAATTGCATCATGTGGTTTGGAGTCAGAACCCCATGTCTGATATGCTGTTGAACTCCCCATCATCCTTTAAGTATTGGAATACATTCATGCCATAGGCGAGGTGACCAAGTTCCTGGCCGCCTATCTTTCCCTTTCAATGCTCAAGTGCTCCCAGGCGCTCAGAGAGCCTAGGCATTTCTCAAATGCATACTGTAATGTAATTGTTCATGGATTTTTGTTGCCCCTTTTCCCCCCCAAAAAATTCAGAAAGTGTGAAAGCGAGAATAATACTGAGGTCTCTTTGACTTTCATTTTCTGATGCAAGAAATAACACAAACATTGGTTAGAATATCTGTCTTATCACAGTATTTTCTTATACTAGCAGTATCTATACAAATAGAATTAGTAACTCAAATAGTGTTCAATCGACGACACATTCATAATCTCTTGCAGGAGATACCTTCCTTAACTTTTACTCATCATTCTGTACACCCTCTGCTATAACAAAAGCACTTGCTAAATAGGGGAAAGCCCACGTTATTTCCTATTGTGATTTTCAAAGAGAAAGGGAGAAGCTGGGTGCTTTGTTGCCACATTTGTTTCCTTTTGTTTTCTCTTTCTTCGAGATATTCCTCCTGACAGTCATATGACACGGGAATACAATACGTTGTTTACTCCTTCAGCCTCTTATAATGCCCCATACATTCTGCTAACCCAGCAAGCAGTTCTTACCTACCATATTTAAAGTATAAGCAACCTGCTGACTCTATTCACACTGTTCTGCAAGAGCTGCTCTTGCAGCAGCCGCATGCACAGGATGCTCTGCTGCTTCATCCACAGGGCTGTTCTGCAGGCAGCCCCTTAGCCATCAGCAACTGTCACTGCTGGGCCTGTCCTGATGTATCTGGTAGGGTGCTAACTTCCAAATGTGCTCAGGTTGTGAAGATCACAGGAGGGGCGATGCCAGTGCTGTGTAGGAATGGTTGTGCAGCCTCACTGCTAGCTAGGCAGCACGTGAAATGCAGAAACCCTGGAGTCATGATGTTTCTTTTAGTATTTTGCCCGGTTCTTCTTCTTCTTTTTTTTTTCCTTTCTAGCTTCACTTGCATCTCTTTCTCGCTCCTAAATATGTTGTGATGTACATGGTGCTCCCTTCCATTAGCCTCACTCCTAATCTCATCTCCATTAGTGTGCTATAGGGAGAGGGTAACACCTAGACAGACCTAGGGATGAATGAAGACTCTGTTAGAATAGGAAGCAATATCAAGCAACCAGTGTGATCCTCAGCACTGTGCTGGACCATGTACCTACTTTTTATTTAAACACGTGGTAGAAACAGGGAGGTTTGTCTCTGGAACTGACTTCCTGAGGAAACAAAAACTAAGTTTGACACTTAGAATATAAACGCAACCCTCATTTTTACACACTCTTTTGGGATCTGCTACTAGAGTAATTTGGCGCTGCTCAGCAGCAGCAGCAGCTAACAAAGCAGTGTCGGGATCCCTGGCAGTCCATAACCTGCTGACCCTTTTTTTTCTGTTTTGTATTTCTAAGTACTCTGTTCCAGAAGAAGTCATCCATTATGGGTTCCCCTTAATTATCCCTAAAGGTCTGGACAAGTTAAACATATACATGTAATTCCAGATAAATCTAGCCTCCAGTTGTTGACTGTTTTCCTGGCTTTTTTTCTGAACACTTTCTCATTTATCTTTTGTCTTTTTGATAGTGCTATGCATAGAACTTAGTATTTTAGGCAAAATCATAAAGAAAATGACTTAATGTGATGCTGTTACAGCTCTTCACGTGGAGTCCAAAATGACATTGCTCCCCATCATTCTCTTTCCCAATTCATGCTTCTCAGGCTATTACTTCCACTGAAAAATTGTTTGGCTTATTTGTATGCTATTTATTAATTTGCCTTATTCTAGTAAAACTATTACTTTTTGAGTGCATGATTTCTTTACACCCCATCTGTAATTCTCTCTTCATTGGTATTTGCAGCTTTTTGGAATATACAACTGTAAATGTCAGCAGCATGCTGAAGTTCATTTTCCTGATGAAAATATATAACAAAACCCCAGCCCTCACACTCATATCTATCCTATAGCAAGCATCTCCTCACAGTTCAACATATCCTGTGACTTTGCAACACTGTACTGGGACTCCCAGTACATGCTGGGGTTTCCAGCATACTGTAAGCTGCGTCTGAGAGGGAGAAGCCCATGTGGGAGCTGGAGCAGCAGTTTTGTAGCTGGCAGAAGGAGGCAACTGGGCTGTAAGCAGCCTGAAACCTTCCCAGGAAAATAGCTTGCTGCTGGCAGGGTGTCAGTAGCAGCAGCAGGGGGACATAAGGAGGCGGGAGACACAACAAAACGGCATGTGTGACTGGCAGAAGACTGGTGTCAAATGGTCCCAACGAGGCCCACCCCAATACAATTGTAACCGTCATTTGAGGTTCAGCTGCAGAGCTGGTAACGTTGCCACTGTTAAGAGTGAGTTGTGCTTCAGGGAGTTGCCCCGTTTGTTTGGAGAAAGCCGTAAAGCACTTGTGCTACTTCTGCAGACCCTGTGTGGTAAATGAGGACAGCCTGGGAATGGAGCCTGCAAAGCCTCCTGCTCCAACACCTACAGCACCTGGCGCTGAGCTGGGGTGCTCCCGCTGGGAGGGGGTGTCCTGTCCTGTCCTCAGGGGATGGATGCTACACATCAATCTCACAGCTGTCCTGGCAAAGCCAGCTTGAATTCATTTTTCAAGTAAGATTTTCATGGAATGTGATTTGAAACCTTTAAAACCTACTACTTTTTATCTGCTGCCTTCAGCCATTCCTTTTACAAATCTGTCCAAACAGATCACTCAACTTTGCACTGCAAGATGTTTTTTAATAAGACTGTGGTGTTTCTCTGATTGCGGCCCTAGAACCTTCCAGATGTTGAGTGATTGCTGTGCAGTACTTTTCTAGTATTGCTCACTAGGAACAGAAATTGTGTTCGAGAGAGGCTGATGCCAAGTACCACTCTTTTTTCCTGTGAAAATTGGTGAGATGTTTGGTTAATAAATGTTCCTCAGTTTCCTAAATCTACTGTGGTGATAATTTATGCTGTCATGACAGGAAGTGTATCACATGCATTCCAGAAACTACAGCAGAGTTTAGCTAGTATCCCTTGACCCCTGCAGTGAATGCAAATGGCTTCCTGTATTCACTTACAGTTTCTTAATCAATTGATTGAGAATTTGATTTTCAGGCTACCTGTTTGCAAGGTCACAAAGGCTGTTTTTATTAGCATGCAGTGACTGTTACGTTAGCTTGCAGACTGTTTGCAAGTGCAACAAGAGAGCTGGCGGTGTGTTGCTTGATGAAAACAAGTCCACTGAGCACCAGTGTTTTACTTAGGTGAGCTGACAATACAAATCAGAAAAAGCAGGCCTGGAGTAGTCCACGTGCTAGAATTTGTGATGTTCAGGAGCTCTGCAACTTATGCAATCTTAACAAGAATGAGAACTTTTCAGAAGATGAGATTTTTTTTCTGCAGTTCATGCATGCAATTTTTTTCTTTGCTTATACGGACAATGAATTGGCTACGTAAGTTGACTAATGTTTCAACAAACTAAATTCCTGGGACTCTGCCTGACTTCCTTGGAAAATTTGAAGCTGTTTTTAAGGAGGTTCTGTGAGAAAATGCAGCTCAGTGAACTCCACTGACTTTGGCTGGCTTACAAGGGAAAGGCTTGCAGTTACTCTTCAGGCATGAACTTGATTACATGAAGAGTAAGACATACAAAATAAATCATATGCTTTAATTCTAAATTGCATTATTTGATGTAATAAGAACTTCCATACCAGATCAAATCTAAATTAGTTGTCTGCCAATAGTAATTCCCAGATGTCTCTGAGGAAATTGCCCTATTCTTCAACCTCCTTTCCCCACTCCGCAAGTATAATGGGTAATTATGTAACAGCCTGACTATAGGGGAAGCTATTTTCTAACCCCAGGCTGGTGGCTGATTTATGCCCTGAACTGTGAACATTTATATCCATTTAGAATTTTTATCAGGTCCAATCTAATTCCCCACATAAATGTATGAATATGTATATATAACCTTTTGCTGAATCCTGCCAAGTACTTGGCCTCAGTGATACCATTTGCTGGCATGTTTCACAGGCATATTACTTTTGCCAAATTTAAAATTGCCTTTTACTCTCATTATTACAATTAGTGTTTACCTGGGGAATGTTACCAGTGGTAGCAATAACCCCCAATATCCTTTCCTCCAGTCACTCCCTGCCCTAAAGCCCCAGCTGGAGCCTGGGTGCCTGTGCTGGACCAGAAGGCAGCAATCTCCAGCGTGCTGACATTTCCTACTCCATCCCCTCACTGACCAGACCTCTCCTTTTACATTATGGGTTGATGAAAGGCAGAGGGATGACGCTTGCAGTAAATGAAAACATTGAAGTGTCTATAGGACTACCATGATTCTGCTGCACCAGGACTTCCTGACTTTGCAAGTGTCATTAGAATTTAATGTCAAGATAATAGTTTATTTTGGGGACAAGAAGTTGGTTTGGACTATAGGAAAGAAATAAATTTGGATTTGCGTTGGGTGAGGTCAAGGAGGTGCTTTGGTGAAATACTGCAGGAAAAGGGCTTAATCTTGGGGGTGGGCTATTACAGCTACATTTGATTGTGGGAGGAGGGTAAATTAGCTTTGATTATGGGGAAATTGGTTATACCTGAAAAAGGAGGTTAGTTTATGAATGATTCTGAATAGAAAAGTAAGAACTGTTTTACCTAAAAAAGGATTTTCACTGTACCTTTATCTAGGCTGACTACTGTCGTAAAGTGGTTGGCTTTTGACTAGAAGCAAAAGAAGATGGGACAGACTGTAGGGAAGGCCATGCAAAAAAAGCAAGAAAAAGATGTTTTCCTTTCTTCTCCTAATCTTGGACATTGCTGGCAGTATCTGCATTCATAGAAATTTGAAAGCCAGACAATTCCCAGGGTTGCTAAAGGAAAGAGGCGCCCTTGCAAATCAGACCTTGAATAAGCACTTGTAATGAAAAGAAAGCCAAGAGACTGACTTCAATAGTCCATATATGAAAAACCTTACATTTGTGAATCCTCAGAATACACTCTGAGTGGGGACATACTGTCAGGCTGAAAAAGCTCATTTACAGAGAACGGGGATGCAGGCAAAGCCAACAGACACACGTGGAGTGGTTACAATAGACAGCAGAAGTCAAGAGGCAGTAACTGCATACAGGGAGCTTTGGTGATCAGGGTCAGTACAGGGCATCTGTGGACTGAACCAGAGAGTTTCCATTTTGGTGTAAATTCCTTAGTTTGGGAGTGCTGAGACATGGTCTCTTGTTTCCCTTAATTACATAATGAACAGGTGTGAAGTTTTTATTTGGATTCAAATTTCCCTGGAACTCAAGGTAATTTAGATCTGAGGTTTTGGCTCTGGTCCCTTCCCAGCTTGTACTCAATATAAATTACTGCCCTAGAACCATGACATGTTCAATTTATCTGCCATTTTAGATGGCTGAAAAGTGCATGCATAATTCTCTGCATGCCACACTTTCTGTGACAAATAGGCCAAATGACTGAAACTGCTGGGTAAGACACTTTATTTTAGTCACGAACCCGTACCCAGCCTTAGTTTAAATACCAGGCAAAAACGACATTTGAATTATTTGATTTAAATCAATGCCAAATTCAATCTTATACAAACTCAGAAAGAGAGAGAGGAAAAAAGTCTTGGCATAAACTCAGTGATTTATGCGTGGGAACATAAGGCAGTAACAAGAGCAATCAATTCAATTGTAATGACAGGAGTGGACCACCGTGAAAAATCTGACAACTTTTCATTGGATCTACCATGACTGAGGGATTGGGAATACGGCGATATTTTTACATGCAGATAATGACTACAAGAAAAGTAGGCTCGTGGACCAGCATTCCCAGTTCCACCTTCTACCGAAAATGCTGGTCAAGCTCTATATGCCATGCTCCACTCATGCTGCTTTGAGGTTCTCCATTGCTCAGTACAATGGAGGACAACACATATTTCCATTCTGGAGAGAAAAATAAGAAATAGCTATGTAACACCTGTCTGAGAGAAATATATATTTTTTTTTTCATGGTCTAATTGCAAATAACTATGTTAAATTAAGAGCCGTATCCAGAAATAAAGAGCCTTGGCGTTGAGTTTTGATCTTCTGGGTCAGTCTGACTTGCCTGTTAGCACCATGACTTCAGGTGCAGCGAGGCAATAACAGCCCAACATCCCCAGGGCGAAAGCAGGTCTGCCTAGAATTTTGTCGGTGTTACACATCCCACAGGGGTAATGTTTTCCCAGATTATTTTATACTCTGAAATATTACTCATTTTTAGGAAGTTTTTTTACTACGTAGCAAGCCTTTCTAATAAGGCCATGTTTGCATAACCAAATGCTAGGAGTTCTGCTCAGAAAGGCAGCCAAGACAACTTCTTAGCTATACCTACTAAGTCCAATATTCAACTCAACCCAAGAAAAAAGAATGGGGGGGTATTTGCCTAGAAAGTTTGTTCCTGCAGTTTTCTTTGCCCACTGGTACACAGAGAGACTCTGAATGAGCTTTCTCTGAAGTTACACACAGAAAGGTCTGACTCCTTGTAGATCTTTAAGCAATTTTGTCCTCAGCCAGAGACCTATCCTCTAATTCGACACCTCGTAGTGGATTTTTTTCCCCTCCAAATTGTCATGCCAAACAGTTGTCTATTTTGTTGTTTTTTTCATAGAAAGGCACCTGTTCAATTTTAGATACTGTTCAGTCTGTTCCACTTCAGTGGTCTGCACTACTCCTCTGAGAGCCCAGAGCTTTTCACATATTTCAGGCTGCCAACTCTCTTATGTGCTTTCCCCAGCAGCCAATTTTGCTCTGAAGCCCTTATGACTGGGCCAACTTCCATTCCTTCATAAAGGGATACCCTCTTGTTATTGCAATTGAGGAATTCCGTAAGTGGCTTTTAATGTCTCCAGAGTGTTGTTATGTACAATAAAATCTTGAATTAAGCGTTACCTAACACTTGTTCATGCAATATTCATTTATTGGGAAATTGCATTTGTTTCTCCTGTGCACAAATACTTCTAGGTTTATTTCTAATCCTGCAAGTACATGATCAGATTAATATAGGGCTGAATAAAATGTTATATGCTCTGAGTAGGAGAAGCAGCTCAAAGCCTGAAATCACTACAATGTACACTGCCATCTTGTGTCCTGAATTTCTAGATAATATGAAAATGCACACTATACATAGAGCTTTTCACAAAATAGGAGTTGGCTCTATGAGTGGAACATGCAATGTTATCAAAAGATGTTTACCATCATTTTCTTTTCTGTCTTGTAAAATAGTCCTTAAAAGAGCAAGACTCACTGGTACCTCTGAATTCATCGGTGCTAAGGATGCATTCCTTTTAATTAGTGATTTGTTGGTAACCCATTAAAAAAAAAGACTACAGAGAAAATTCTGCTACAGCCAAGCCATTCTCTTTTTCCAGCAATAAGGTCCAATATGGACTCCAAGGAATAGCTCTGTTTCAGTGCAGCCTCTCAGCTGGTGTGGAGTTGCCAGAGGAGTTGCATGCCAAATGCTTCTCTTCTGCAAAAAGGGGGTATGATAGAAAAGAGGGAAGACTTGTATTTTTAGCTGGAATCTCTCTCCCTTGGAACAACTGTAGTCTGAACATCACTAGATCATCCCTGAAACTATTGCAGTATGCACAAAAGCACTGGTCACTTGGTTGAAAGAGGACCTAAAGTGACGTTTACTTACAAAACGAAGAAAATTAATCTAACATCTCTGCCCTGTGGTGTTTATTCAAAACTGGATTCAAAATACAAAAATAATGACACATCTTGGTGGATGAAATAAGTACTGCATGCTCTTCCTCTAAAAATGATCATTCCTTCATAATGTACTAATCAAAGAAGCCTTTTTGTACCTGCATGCATCCTATTGCTTTCACTGTGTAACAGTATTTAGCTCTGCCTTTTTAATATGTTTTTATTAATTCCAGCTTCTTTCTATAGTTGTTTACTACTGCAAACACATAGGAGCACTCTTAAACACAGCTTTGAACAACGGCTCTATAAAACCCAAAGGATTTATTCCACGCAGCTGCCATTGCCTGAAACAAGCATAAGCCAAGGGCACCAAAAATCAAAAACTAAACTTAGAGACACCTGGAGCAGGGCAGGAAATAGTAAAAGCATATCAAGGGAACAGATGCCAAGGGAGAAAGGCAGAATGGCAGAGAACATTATCAGGGGAGACAAGCACACTCAGCCCTGCTTCCTCAGAAGTTCCCCACAGGTTAGTTGCTTTCCATGCCAGAAACCTTTCATTCCATCTGTTTGGCATTTCTTAGCCTATTGTCACATACTTTTGTACGTGAACTTGTGGTATTGTTTGCCACTCTGAGGCAAATGCTTGTGGCACCCATTGACAGGTGCAGGCAGGGCTTCTGTCTCCCAACGTTACTTTTTATGGCTTACATGTATAATATACCACAGCACAGAGTTTAAACAACCTCTCTCTCTTGTGAAAAGAGCAGTTAGAATGATTTGAAAGAGCTTTTGCTCCTGTAATGATACTTTTATAATACTTTACTGCTTTTTAAACTTGTCTTCAAAAGGCAGTGTGCGTATTGCAGTCTGGTTGCATAACCTCCTGTTTCAGTAAGAGGGGAACATTAAAACTGTTTGCACAACACTGCAGTCGGTGTTTAAGTGGTGCAAAAAGGTTATTGAAAAGGACTTTGTAATTTTAAAAGCTGGAATGCTTTGCTAAGATTGTTAATGCTATCTTATTTACTTTATCTGCCTGCAGGATTCCTGCCAGTTTTCTTAGTTTTCTAGCATAAAGTTATACTTCCTTAATTTATATTCTTTGCTGTGTTTCCATCCAAGAGATTTTCAGACAGAAAAAGCTAATTGGCGACATATGAAGAATAATAAAAGAGTAACTCAAATTATGCTAGAATTTATATCAAATAAAGCAGGAAACTGTTTTCTGTTATTTCTGTACTACAGTAATCCCTGATGGGGTGTACGTATACCTCCCCAGTGACTGAGTAGTGTTGTCTGTAACAGTTACAGAAAAAGCGGAAGAGGGAGAATTACTGCAAACCGAGCAGGTCTGGGAGGAGAACTGATGTCTACTGTGTCCTCAGTTCCTGGAGATGCGGGTTCACAAAGCCTGTGACTGGTCAGACTAAGCCTCTTAAGCACCCCATGCTCCAGCTTCCGAGCGTCTGCCAATGGCTGCCATCCTGCATTAGACAGCACAATGTCCTAGCAATGGATCAAAGCTTGTTGTTTCTGTTCCTCGCTTGCTTTCCATTAGCTAGTTAATTTTGTCATTGCGAGACCTTTACTGATGCTAGAAGATGCCTGTCCATGCTGGTAACTACCCACTGACTAAAAGTTAATGGTTGGAAACAAAACATTAGGGATCATTTTAAGCATCTGAGTTGAACCTGTCCCCTCTGGATGAGTAACTATGTTGCATCACCATGTCTGAGCTGCCAGGTTAATCCTGAATGTGAAATTTGGAGAAAATACTAGCTAAGTTTAGCTTTTCATGTTCATGTAGGAGCATCCTCTAACCACCTAAAGTCACACGTGTTAGACAGAATTGCAACCAGCGGGCGCAGCTGTGTCCAGCTAAACCTGCAGTGCTCTTGGGAACAGCAATGAACTTTCAGAGAAAGAACAAGATCAAGAAATGGCAGAAAGAGGTTCAGAAAACTTCAAAACATTAACTTACATTTTCTCCTGTAGTTAAGCTTAATATTTCTAAGCTTTTCCAGGCATACAAAGCCTACCATTTCTGTTACTGTAGCCTTTCACGCTCCTGGTAGAAGTAAACCAGCACACATCCCTTGCCAGAGGCCTTGCATGTATTTTACTACTCAGGGAGAGTTGTCTGAAGAAAAGGGAGTTCCACCACAGAGCACAAAATATTCAGGCCTTGAATTTAAAGTTATCATAGGGTTTTGTTTCACATTTTAACAAATCTGCCTTTCCTTTAAAGTGTCCACCAGCAGGGCTATAAATGTTAGCAAGAAAGCCTCTGCCTAGGTTCAGTTTCTCTTACCAGGAGCAACTGGCCATCCCCTGGGTAATGCGAAAGCCGTGCTTTGGTGCATTTGGAAGCAAAGGTCAGAAATAGCACACCCCAACTGTCCTTTGCCAATGACACGTTTAGGCCGCGTCTGATCAGAAAATGTCTTGTTAACCCACGCTGCTCAGCTTACCAGATTTTCCTAGCTCAGAACTCAATACTGTGCAATTTAAAATAGCTTTCACATAGAGATGCTGTCTATGCGAGATTCTTGCTGTCCTCAGATGTGGTAGGACAAATTAAAAGATGTCACCAGATTTTGGGGTACAGCTTCAGCCTCTGTGTTCCAGCACATGAGGTGGGGATGTCTGCACTAGCTGGGGACTCCAGGACCCACTGCCTGCTCTGATGGCCTGTGCTGGCTCTACCTGCAGGTATTTGCAGGGTTGAGGACACTCCATCAAAAGCTCACTACAGAGGCATTGACTTGAATCAGCTCATCACAGTTCAGCACTCCAGAAGTCTGGGAGATATTTGTGCACGGGGGCTGCTGACTCCAGAGTCTTGCTCCAACATTTAGTACATTTTAAAAAGTTCCTGGGGGCAGTGTACAAGGTAAGATGGAGTGAAAAATGAAGGGTTGACTGGAAAAAAAAAATAAAAGGAAAGCTTTTCTGTTAAATCCAGTCAAAACACAAGTGACAGAAATTTCAAGTAAGATTGTCAAGGCATCAAGGCTGCCTGTTTTAACACAGCCAAGAATGATGTACAGGCCAAGTAAGAGCTACAGAAGGCAGG
>NW_010424505.1:18341-27036 GCF_000710305.1 Buceros rhinoceros silvestris
GGAATGCTTGACAATTCTGGGATACGTGATATCACCAGGAAAAGAAATCTGAGGAAAATAATTTTTCCCTTTTTAATTTTTAAATGTTGTTTAAGAAAACTGGTTAAAAGCTACAATAGAATACATTTATATACTATAACAAAAGTGTTTAGAAAATACTTTGCTGATAAATAAATATGCACTTCAGTTGACTACGAAATAATTGCTAAAAAGCTTTCTGTAGAAGGAATCTGCTATGTCTCTGCATTTGTTCTCCAAGAGAGAAAACTTTCCACTGAGGATCCAAAAGCAGTGCTTTCTGCTCTGGGAGTTGGGGAGTTTGAACGATCTACTGAGCAGTAAATGAGGAATTTAAACATCTTATTGGAGGAATAAGACAGAAATTACCTCTAGCCATTTAAGGAAAAATTAAAATGCATAAGAAAAACCCAAATTAGGGGCTCAAGAGCAGACCTTTCAACTCCGTTCTGCTTTCCTGGAGCCTTGCCCTCTCTGTTTCAGCTGAAATTTGATATTTAAACAGGAGTAAGGCAGTTTTAATGCTCTTGGCCCAAGCTGCTTTGTACCAAGTTGTCCAGGGTAAGTACTAGTATTGTCACAGCAAGACAATCACCCTGATAAATGTCTCAGTTTTCTAACTCTCCCTCTGCTGAATTTATTATCATGGTTTTATTCTTCCTTCAGTCACAAGGTTGAACTATTATCCTTAACTGCCCTCTTAAAACTAATCCATACATTGGCCTGGAGGGAGTGCACTAGCAGGGGAGCCAACGCTATTATCCTAGAGCCTGACTATTCCAGCAAGCTTGGGAATGATTGCCCTGAGGTTTCTCACCAAGCTGCTTTCAGTTCACAAGAGCATGAGGAATCACTCAGTACTTCTTTTATGCCTAGACCTTCGGTATATTTACAGTAGTACTTTCTCCCTCAAAGTTTGGCACTGCTTTCTTTGCCCCCGCTTTCTGTTTTACAACTGTTCCTTTGCCCCTAAACTTCCAGTGCTGCAGCGCTGAGGAGCCGTAAACACAAGGACAGTTTGTTTTTTTACTCTCGACACACAAAGAATGTTGTGTTAAAGAGAAAATAAATCCTGTTTTTCTCTCATTTGAAAATGCCTACCTTCCTCAGTGATATCACTGCACGTAATGGAGCAGTAAGCTAGTCCCCTATCAAACAAAGCAAGTGGTAGAGATTAATTATCTCACAAATATTTTGGAGAATCAAGCAGTCCACCCATTTGTGCTGCTCCATTTCCCATGTTTTCAGCTGAAAGAGCAGGCTGCTGTCTAAATTGATGGCATCCTTTTCAGCTGAGACCAGCTTAATCTATGTTGTGTTCTTCAAAAAGGGAGCTGCCTTTGTTATCCCTTGTATGCACCACATTTCTCTATTGAAACAAAGCATTGGTGAACAGCATTGGCTTGACTGGAGTCCTCAGGACTGGCAAGGCAGCAGCAGTAGGAGCATTTAAGGTGTTTTGCTGGTGCAAATTCCACAGGATGAGCTGAAGCTGTTCTTTAATTTTATATACTTAATTAAACTTCTACAATACAAATAATAAAAAATGCAGATGAAATCAAATCACATCATTCTCAGGAAGGAAAGAAAATTTTAAGCAGTTAAAATTAACAAATAACCGACAATTTCAGAAGTGAAGGGCAGACAGTCTGCCGGGCTGCCCGCTAGTGACTCTCACAATTCAGTCTGCTCTAGCTTACTTATAGGTAATGATGATTTTAATGGTTCCTACCCGTGACTGTCCACTCTGCCCTTCTCCAGGAGGCTGTTGCTCTCATCACAAAGGCAGTTTAGCTGCCTGTGGAGCAGCTGCTGAACTGCTCTGGTTTACAGCCTTGCATATTCAGATAAATTGCCACTCATTCCTCTTAATATACTGTGTGGTAATCTGCAAAATCCTGAAAATCATCCCTTTTTACTACCAGCTCTGATGTTAAAACTGTATTTTAAAAACTGCAACAGATTTGCATGTGAGCAGAAACAATGCTTTTCCTCGTACAAATATTCTGTTCAGCTGCCTTTGACTACCCACCCTAAATTACAGTTGAATCAGCATTTGTCTTGTTTCACAAAATGACAGATTTACTACTTGATTTCATTATTATTACTTCAGCCTATCTCTTCCTTCTGGTTGTTTCTCATATGGGGTAAAACTGAAGAGCTTAGACCCAGGTCTGGGAAAAGGAGAATGAAAATGAGGTGTGGGAGCTGCATGCTTCTACTCACACCAAAATGCAGATGCATTGTACTGGTATCTGTACATTGTATGGTCATTATGTACTGGCATAATGATAGTTTTTCTGACTGTAAACCAGGAAAGCACTCCCTTTCTGCTGTGGCTAGCCACAAGTGCAACACCACGTGGTGGACAGTGCTCACCAGCCTGTGGTTGTCAGTTTGTAGCTCTGCCTTTGGTTCCTCTTTTGGTGACTACATTCCCATTACTTCACACGACCCCATTCCTCGAGGAAAAGCAGAAGTACGAAAGAAACTTGGTACAAAGACACAGTACATCTTGTGCTCGTGGCACTGGCAGTCTCTTGCTGAAGCCTTCTGTGGCAAAAGCACATAAAAGCCGTTGCTGGATGTTCAGCTTGCCTCCACTATCTTAACATACAATTGCTTAGGGTGCTTGATGCTCTCTTGGCACAGCACATGAAGAGAGACCATTAGATGCCTAATACCACCTCCTGTTTCTGCCTACACTCTGTCTCACTTGTACCTAATCTATTCTCATCATCTTTGCTTGTTGTCTTAAGTCTTTCTAAACTCATAATCCTGGAGCATGTCTCTATAAAGGAAGGCGAGTTGTATTAATCCCCTATATCTAGTTAGTACATACAGGGAAAGCATCTTTGACTGGTTAGAAGGCATCTCTGGCTTGGCAATGCAAAGGGAAGCTGGGGCCAAACTAGAAGGAATAATACAGCATTGCAGGAAGCTTTGGGCGAACAGATTATGAGGGAAGTGAATATCAGCAAGGTCTAAACAAAGATACAGCTACAGTGGATCAGGAGAATGGTGGCTGTTTGGATAAGAGTGCACATAGCTTAGTGCATAAACTCCAAATCTTCTGCAGGACACGAGGACACAGCTTAACCCATGATCCCAGCAGACGTAATGGCAGGGATAGTACTCATTCAGCTGTGTATTCAAAGACTATGGATGTGAATTACAAAAGGATATGGGTGCCTACGAATGTCCAGACAAATGCAGAGGCTTCAGGATAGTTGTATTCTGTCTACCATTTTCACAAAGCACCTATCATGCACTGGGAAATTTAGATGTTTAATAAAATTCTTTCTTATTAGTTAAAAAAGCCTAACTTTCCATTAGTCACTGCCTTTACGGGACAATTGTACTATTGTATGGAGCAATATAAGATCATATGAGGATAATAAGTATACTAGTAAGTTTTACTGAGACAGAGTTAACAGTCCTAATCTAAGCTGTAGCTGTTTCATTTTGTTTTGTCTAGTTTCCTCAAGATCATAGGAAAAACTACTATTTTAAGCAAAGGAAAAAAAAGTAAATTGTTTCACATGAAAAGTGACCAAAGCAACAGTGCTATGTGAAGGGAACCCTAAAAGTAGTATCAGACACCTTCAGTCAAATAAAACTCACATTTAAATAGTGTTTTGTTCATTTTAAAGAGACACATGATTATTTGTCAGCTTCCACTTGGGAACAGTTTTTTCATGGTCTGTTCAAACACTGTGCCAGTTCCAAATATGGTGTTTACACAATTACATTGTTTAATTGTGTGTCTGATGCGGCATAGCTCGGTATTCCCTACAGCATGCTCAGGTAATTGCCTTAAAATGTAATAGACACTAGAAGAAGTTGTTCCTTCTCATTAAACTCGGAGGAAGGATTTGCAGTAGCTGATTTTTTTGTAAGCTGCCTTGCTATCTGATCTAGGAAAAGGGATTTTTTGAGTTAACCACAACAGTTAAGAGTTACAGCTTTAACTGAAATATGTAAAACATTTCTGCTAAGTTGCCTGATAATTTTCCATTTTCCAGCAGTAAAGAACTCTGTAATAAGATTCAGTGAAGAATTGCACAAATACACTAGGCTTTTCATCAGCACCTTTTTCGTAGTTTAATTAAGCAAGTAAAAATCCAACAGACTTAAACTGCATTCAAGCTCAACCAGCCCTCTCCATACCCTCGTATTTCTCCTCCTCCTGAGATACTATTTCTCACCCAGAAGTTGAAGACCTCATCATACCTATAATCTTCTCGAAAGATACACAGGGAATGAGTTTCTAAAGAAAACCCTAGCAAAATTCTCTCCACAATACAGTTTATTTGTTATATATCCTTAGGAGTAAAACAATGGTTGTTAGAACCAATAATATCTCTAGGGACATAAGCAAAGGAATTAAGTAAATGCTGTTATTAGGTCATCTCTTTCCTCCTCTGAATTCTGAGAAATTGTGGCAGATTGAGAGACTTTCAGTGAAAATTCTCTCTTCATTCATGAATTTTTGTGCATCTAGGCATATTTTTAGATGGATTATTTAACAAAATGCTGTAATACAACCTAGCTTCCAGGATCTCCCTGGAGGATTGGATGTACATGTTGACACTAGCAGTATCCTGAGTTGATCTCACACTCCACACACATTAGAGCACAGGGGACAGAAGAGTGCCAGGATATAGGACACTTGATCAGCATTTGCTACATCCAGCTTCTCCTGCCTCAATTTAAATGTCCCGGAAGGAAACTGTCTACTCTATTCAGGAGAAATGAATAAACTGGCTGAGAAAGGCAATGCTCCTTCTCAGAGGGGGATTTTCAGAGTTGCAACACTTCCCGCCAGACTCTTCCACAGGAGGGCATAAAGCTGGAATGAAAAATGTAGGTTCTGAAAGTAAATAAAGAGAACTGAGAATAGCTATGAGATGAAGTCACCAAGACAAAATGCAGGTGTACGGGAGTTGCAACAGCCAAGAAAACGTAGAGGGAAATAGTTTCTACAGAAGCGCCCTTGTCATGCCAGGCAGTTACATTTCATTTTAATTGACAGCTCTCCTAAAAAAGGAGAAGAAAGGGGCAGTAAAAGAGTGTGCAAACCACACTCAAGCTCCTTTGGGATATGCACCTTTAACGCTAACTGTCTGTCTATGTCAAATTGTGCTTACTTTCATGGACAAAGACATGAGAAGCCGTATGTGGTAACCGAGTTTGGTTTTACTGAATTGCCTCAATACGTAAACACGACGGCTTTTTCTTTTGACAGGCTTTCGACATACAATGCAGAAGAGATGAAACTGGGCAGGGCTGTATATCTCTATGCGTAAATTTCTAGGAAACTTGCCTTCTTCAGTTCTTTGGTTGCAGCAGGACTGCCATTACACTAGAATGGAGAAGGTGAAATGAGCTCACTGGGAACTTGCAAAGCATGTACGGTGATAAACACATCTGCCACTATTGCTACCAGTGATAGAGTTTAACTGATTTTACCACCAGAAGTAACCAAAATAAACAAATAGAAATGTATCTTACTCAGTTTGCAAAGGCCAGCTTTGCACTGATTGCTGCACAAACTCATCGCGCATACGGCTAACGAAGTAGCAAGTACGTGTCTTTCACGCAGATCGTGATATACAGAAAAATCAGATCTGGAGTTGTTACTAGTACATAGATAATAATAATATATTACTAACAACTCTGCCTTGGGGCACCTGTGGAAGCTTCGTGAAGTCACAGCAGTTCCACGGAGGAGTCAATATGCATTTTTTAATCTATTATGGACAAGGATGTAGCACTTGCTTCTCTGTCATCAGCTCTTGTTCAGATACAGACTTACTTCTACGCTCTAGTACTTCTAAGTTGTTCAGATCATCTTTTTGACTGAAAGCTGAAAGAGTTGATTATTTTTTAATATTTTTTCTATTTACCAGGAGAGAGTTGACCACCATATACAACAATATCTGCATTTTTTGTATGTTTAAAGAGAGAACATGCTGTCCTCTAACCTTTTCCAGATAAAAAAAGCTCAGCTTCTAGTTGGAGAACCCTAGACAGGAGGTTTCATTTATGGCCCATGCTCTGAAGGCTTCTGTTGCCTTTTTCCTGGTTTCAGTTCTTCATGTAACCTTTCCAAATCCAGGCTGATCCTTGCCAACGGCTTGAGGTCCTGCAGGCTTCTCCCTAGCTGTAAGCTCCGAGACCCAGGCCGTTCTCGTTCTGCGGCACTGAGGCCTGCAAGCTGAGCCTCATATTGCCATAAGCTGGTGGTGGATGGATGGCTGGATGCGGTGCCTTTCTCCCAGGGTTTCTGCTGACTTTATAAAAATGGCAAAAACCTAAGTAAGTCTCAGAAATACTGGCTCCTTTCAGGAGAACTTCTTGGCCCATTCAAATATCAACAAAACTTCTCCCAAAACATGAATTACTTGGTGTTGAATGACATGTTAATGAATGGGCGTAAGCTTTCTTTTTTTTTTCTCTGGTGAAAAAATGACTAATCCAGAGGTGATCTCAGGGGCTTATGCCCTTTCCCCTCTTTTATTGCCTTATTGGCTTCTTCTGAGCCCACAATTCAGCTGTGGATGTCCCACACCCATCCTTCACCTAGGGTGGCCAAAACCCCACCTCTTATGTAGGTGGTGGCTTTTTGTACAGGGGTACAGAACAAATAGGTGCTCTGATATATTAGTGTCAATTACATCTGAATAGTAGTTGAACTGGAGAAAGCAAGAACATCTATTACACCTGTTACTCAAGTAGGTGTTTCCTTCTGTTTTAACTTTACAAGTAGTGCCATGAAATGAAGAGTCTTGAAAAACAATAGTTTCTAATTTCCCATCTTTCTAGAAAGCAAAGGATTCTTTACATTCATTTTCTCATTGGCTACGAGTATCATAACATTCTTCTGTCACCCTCAGAAGCAGTGAGGTTAATTAATAATTATCTCATAACTCAAAGCTGTGCTACAGTAAAAGCGAAAACTAAATAAAAAAGCTCACAACCTGTTCCTGCTCTTTAGTCAGTAAAAGAACAGCACAGGCATATACTACACCACTGGCAATTCCTTCTAGCTTCAGCTGGGACCAGGAATGCTTTCAGATTTCAATAAAACTTACTCAATTTTTTTTCAAAATTCTTTTTACAGCTTAAGTTGAAGATAGTTAGATTTATGTACAGTTGCTATTTCAGCAGCTTGTAAGTTGCTGAAGCTTCTACAGCTGGATGTGTACCCCATCAATTATTTCTCCACATCTGATACCTACATCTCAAGGGCTCTCATGCTACATTAGGTGATTTTCAACAATCTGTTCAAGAACTTCATTCAAGGCAAGAAAATTTAGCAGAAGACTCTTCTTTTCACAGCCTATGTATGGGCTGCCCAACAGCGTAGCTTTTGTCCTGAGCAGCATTTCCCTTCTGTGCCCTCCCATGGGACTGCTACATAATAGAGCTCTGACACACCTTGTTATGATGATCTCTCTGAAAGGTTAAAGTGATTTGGCTACTTTATTTTGTATTACACTGTAAACTCTCTTTAAAACTATGTTTCTTGAAAATGCCAATGCGCAGAGTTCTGGAAATGCAGGTCTTCGATGACATGAGGAGTGTCATTGTGAGCTGGCATCTCATCACGCTTGCAGATGCACTCAGGTATGTGGAAAGGACAGCTCATGGGATGGCAAATGTTGCTGCTTTGTCTCAGCAATGGTTAGCATACTTCAAACTACCGCATCGCAGAGCTGCTTGTATTTGTACTGAAATCAGTTCTCTTTGGTGTCACAACCATATTGCTTTCAAAATGGTTGTGTTTCCTAATTTTTTTTTTTCAGCACTTCTACTTATCAGATAGACTTTATATACAATCAATTAGACATATTTTTTGAAAACACACCAGTCAAATGATGAAACAGCAATGTCATGGTCTGCCAGTACATTATGTTACTGCTTCTTTTTATGAAGATTGCCATCCTTCCGAGGAAACTGAGGATTCCATGCAGAGCCCTGTCAGGAACTCAGCATTCTTAATGTAAGCAAAGACCCACAAACGAGGTGCCGGTTAGCTAAACCTTTGTGTAAGACAAGGTCTCTTGCTGGTTTCTCAACCATACCACCATGCCTCTCCCACCCCCAGTTAAATCTCCAGCCACACACACACACGAAAATTAATTGGGAACTTTTTGGAGAATTGAGTTCTGAGGTGGTGACAGATATTGCTTATGACATACTACTTGCATTCTAATTTTTTACTGGGAACCTCTATGCCTGGGATCAAAGAAATGAGCATCAGGCTCATTATTGTTTCTTACAAGTGACTGTAATACAAAGAAACATCCTAAGAAAATCTGAAGCCTGCTACAACGAATCTAGTATCTCTTTGCCAGTGTTCAGCAATGTGGAAAGATTTAGATAACTGTGACTTAAAGTCCCCCCAGCTATATCCAGAACTTCAGTAAACAATGTGAATGGAAGCTCAGTCGAGAGACTCGTATTGGGTCCCTACAGACTGCCTCCACAGCAGCAGACAGTTAAATGTGGATATGCATGAGTTAATCCACAAAGCAGTATACAAATTATTCACAGGGGGGAAATTTAACTCCATAAGCAAACTATCAAACTGCCGGAACAGCTGTTTATGTTGCAGTAATACCAGAAACCTAACCTAAAGCTGAGACCCCATTGCAACTAGTGCATTCCT
>NW_010424505.1:27119-28911 GCF_000710305.1 Buceros rhinoceros silvestris
TGCCCAAGGAAAATTACAATTTTCTAGTCAAAGTACACAAAGGGCGTAATAGCAATTAACAATGGTGGGAATAAAACCAGAAACAAATAGTAATAATACTTGAGTGGCTTTTATGTACTGCTTTTCATCAGCAGGTCTTAGAGGGGTTGATCCATATTGTCACGCAGTCCTTAGTGTATTTATCTTCCAAGGAGTCTCTGTGGGGAATACTGGTTTACCTATGGGGAGCTATGACTCAGAGAGGCACCGCTATTGCACGTGAAGTAGGGAACTCAGCCAGTCTCACTGCTTGTGCACTACGTGCCGGTCCCTGGAGAACTTCCTGCTAGTTGCTCAGCTAATGGAAAGTGTTGTGCTTAAGTACCATGGGAGAAATATGTCCCTGGAAGAGATCTGAAAAGGGATGAGGTAAGAGATTTATGAATTTTCATGTGGTTTTATTTCATATACATGACATAACAAGCACAGCGGTGTACGAGGAAGGAATGAAGAAATAAATCAACAATGATAGGCAAAATGTTACTACATTTTGTATTAGTATTAGTAATCACAGATACTAGCATTCCACTTCAGGACTTCCAAAAAGCTTGTCAGTGTCATTCAACTGCAAAAGCTGCTGATGAAAGCAGGCCCTGTGCGACAACTGAGTAGGCTTTGACAGTGTGAGGTATTTCACATCACAGGGAAAAAATTGGAATTAATCTGAGTAGGTGACCTAGCCCATCACCTTGCCCTGAGCAGAACCACGTATAACGAGCGATACCATCTCTGATAGATGTATGTTGTCTGTTCTTAGCGCTGTCTAATGAAGGTCAATTTGTTCTCTGCGTGGGTAGACTGCAACAGTTTTTCATTTTCCCTGCCATTAGAACGTAGTCTAATGCTAATATTGACGTTATATCTTGCAGTTTGAGCTCCTTACGTTTCACCAGCATAGCCAGGACATGAAGCGCAGATTGATTGCTCCCTTTCACCTCCTAACAGTCTTTTACATATTTGAAGACTGATAACCTATCTTCCTTAGTCTTCTTTAATGGACTCCGTTTGTTCAGCCTAACCCCTCTTCTCACCCATTCTCCTTTAAAATCTTTCCAGCTTCCACATTTTTTCCTGAGTGGAAATTCAAAGCTGACCAAAGCATTCTGGGGCATGAAGGTAAATTCCTAGTAGCAAAGTGCACCTGCTGTTGGCATCACATCTGTTATCTCCCCTTAAATCCCGGCTCTTCTCCCTTTTCAAAGAGACACTACTGGGTGAATCCCAGCTGTTCCCGCAGGGATCGAACATGGTCAGGAATGGCAGTTCCGTACCCAGATACGGCTGTCCTGCCTACAGAAGGGGGTATATTCCCACTCGTCAGTCGGTGTTCGTTCTGTGGTGCGGGTTTACTGGGGGCGCGGATCACCGGCAGCCTGGAGCCCTCTTCGAGCAGTGTATGGCGCGGGAAGCACAGCCAGGGGACACAGGCAGACGCTCTCGCCAGGGCCCTACGTCCCTCTCAGCAGTAATGACAAGAGCTGTAACTCCTGCGGGATTATGCGGCACTTCACCAACCTATTTCTTAAGTAATCCACCTGTGTTATAGCCATTAATTATAATTCCATCATTAACTTAGGCACCCCTCATCTTTAAGGAGCACGCATCTGTGCGTCCTCCCAAGCCTGTTCGGAGATGCCGAGGGGCTGTCATCCCAGCGCCGGAGGCAACTCATCCCCCGTAACGCGGTTCTTCGGTCGTTTCGTCAGGTAAGTAAGCCCTGACCTGCTGAGGGCGGGCTGCACGACTGCTTATG
>NW_010424506.1:0-214 GCF_000710305.1 Buceros rhinoceros silvestris
CGGCCGCCAGGTGGCGCCACAGGCCCCCGGGCCGCCCGCGGCTCGAATCGGTGCGAACCCGGACCCGGACCCTGTCTCTGTCCCTGTCCCTCTCCCTGTCCTTGTCCCCGACCCTGTCCCAGCCCCGACGCAGCCCCTGTCTCTGCCCCGATCCAGCCCCTGTCCTTGTAGCTGTCCCCATCCCTGACCCTGACCCTATACCTAACCCCTTCAC
>NW_010424506.1:1123-1348 GCF_000710305.1 Buceros rhinoceros silvestris
TCCCAGCGCCTGCCCCCGCCATGGCCAGCCCCGCGCCCTGCCCTGTCCCCATCCCGGGGAGCAGGGACGTGCAGGGCTGGTGAGTGATGGAGGCCGGAGGCGAGCAGGGGTGGGGAAGGCCCCTGCTCCCCCCCAGCCTGTTGCGGTTGGAGCCACGGAGTGGAAGTAACTCGCGGTGACACCGCTGCCCAAACCGCCACCCCCAGAACAATAGTTGGGAGCGCG
>NW_010424506.1:1491-1898 GCF_000710305.1 Buceros rhinoceros silvestris
GGAGCGCGGAGGATGCTGGCAGCCACGCTGCCCCCAACGCTTGCCAAGGAGCTGGGCACATCCCTGGGACACCCCCGCAGGGGCACCCGGCCCGGGGCATCACCCCACGGGGGCTGAGGGTTTCCGAGGTGGCACTGGGACAGAGCTGGGCCATCGCGCCGGGGTCACAACCAGGGGGGCACTTGATGAGGCCGGGAACTGTGACACCTCTGGCTCTAACGGGGAGAAAGTGAGGGGGAAAGAAAATGGCAGGTGAGACAACAGAGGAGTGGGGTTGCTTTGCCTTCAAAATAATGCAGCAAAATTAGCAGCTCTGCAGTCATTAATATGCAAAAATGCAAATCAGGAGGTAATTAAGCTGCAGTCCTCCGGAGGATATTTCCATCATAATGAATTCTATTGTCAGG
>NW_010424506.1:2100-2497 GCF_000710305.1 Buceros rhinoceros silvestris
AAAACATGAGTATCAAAGCGTCGTCCTTGCTGCCCGCTGCTGTCCCCTGTCCCGGCTGGAGGAGGGCACAGGGCCAGCGTCCCCGTCCCTTGTGCCGGCCTGGAGGGTGTTGCCCATCACCCTGGGCCTGTAATGGGGGACAAATGGCCTCTCCCTTCCCCCTCCCTCTGTGCCACATCCCCCAGCTAACCAGCACCGCAGCGGTGCCCACCGGCACCGAGACCTGTGCCGGGGCCATGCCAGCTCCCCAGCTCCCCCGGGGCCAAGGAGGGCCTGGGGACACCTAAGACGGGGAGTGACTCTTCCCTGCATGGTCCCATGTAGGGGGGTTCCCCTGGTGGCACCCTGGCCTGGCCAGGCCGGAGGCTCCGAGGGGAGCCGGTGTCTGCGCCCATCA
>NW_010424506.1:2624-2901 GCF_000710305.1 Buceros rhinoceros silvestris
CCGGGCCTGCCCGGAGGCGCCGCGGGGAGCCGGTGTCTGAGCCCATCAGCATCCCCCGTCCCACGCCCAGCCCAGCTCCTGCCAGAGCTGGGTGCTGAAGGATGCTTTGTCCACGGGCCTCTCCCAACCCCATGAGTGTGCGGGGGGCCAGGACCCGTCCAAGGCCATCACCGGGGGTGCACGGGGACCCTTGGACACCGGGATGGGACCCCAGACTGGGGGGGAGACATGTGGGTACCCCCAGGGCGTGGGGTGGCGGGTGCAGCCTGACCACTGA
>NW_010424507.1:0-2838 GCF_000710305.1 Buceros rhinoceros silvestris
AAAGTGCTTTAATAAGAAATATTTTTGAAAATCAAAACGTTTTTAGCAGAAATAATTTCTCCACTGTGAAGATACCAAACCGTGTCTCCCAAGCAATAGGGTGCTGTAGAACCAAGATCAGCGTCCTGAGCTCCCTTGTGACCATATTCACTTGGAAATCTCTTTCCAGGGGGGTTTGCACACCCATGTCAGTCTGTATGTTCTGTGTGTGTAAGATATACACATCCAGGAACATGTAACGTCTCCTGTGAACAGAACGAGCGTACGCGAGTGCCCGCAGCATCGCGAGGCAGCAGCGGGAGCTCAGCCCCCCGGCTCGCTCTCTCCCGTTGAACTTTTCTCTGTTATTCTTGGGGAAGCTGAGCAGGGGTCAAGCCCAGGCAGGGAAATGAGGTCCGGGGCTATGGAAAACTCGGACCCCAGAGCCACCTCCTATTATATAGATATAAATGGAATGGAAAATTATGTTGAATAAAAGTGCACTGCCCTCTGAGAAATGTTCTCACAGAACCTCCTCTGAGAGCGCCTTAACTCTTTATCAGAGCACAGCACTTCGCAGCGGGACCCCAGGGCGGTGGTGACAGCGAGCGCAGCCTGCCAGGGCCACGGATGTGCCAGGGCCAGGGACATGCCAGGACCACGGATGTGCCAGGGCCAGGGACGTGCCAACACGGCTGCCACCGAGGGCGCAGGACCGAGCGCCACGGCCAAGCGCTCTGTGCTGCCTTCCAAGGGCAATTCCCTGCCACTTCCCTCTCGTGCCAATGATGAATCCGCATCCGAGAGCCGAACAGATCCGCATCCCCAGGAAGGAAACGGGACTCGACTCCTGCTTTCCCCATCCTTGCAGGGCTGCATGGGGCAGCACAAGGACAGCCGTGACCCCACGTCCCGATCACTCTGGGTTTTTAACGTCTTCATTAGGAGTGGCGCACAGTAAGGCAGAAAGAGGGACACGCACCAGCCGTCCCCTGTCTGTTCCCAGTGCAGCGCCAGTTCTCTCTGCGTGTGAGAGTGAAGCGTTCATCCTCACGGATAAAAATAGCCACGGAGGAGCCTCCTCTCCCAGGGCGCTCGTACACGAGCAGAGAGCTGAGGCAGCGGGACAGGAGGTGCAGTGGGAGCGGTGGGTGTTGGCCGGGCACGAGAGACCAGGGAAGGAGCAAAGCGAATGTGACAGGGCAGTGCCCGGGTGCTGGCCTTGCCTGCTCCTTTGTCACTTGTCACTGCCAGCCCTGTCACCTCCCTGTCTGTCAGTGACAAGGCTTTGCAAGGGAGGGAAGCGCTGGGGAGCAGGAAAGCTCATGGAAGGAAGGGGCGAAGGGTGTGGGGAGCTGGGACAGCAGGGCCATATCCCCGGCCGTACCCTCCTGGGAGCAGGGCTGCGCCTCCTGCGCGCGGGGTTTGCCGAGAGGAGGTCACAAACAAACCACCCCAAGGGATTCATGGCGCTCCGCTCAGTTTTCCTTCCCAGCTGCAAGGCCAGACTGGGTCCCTCCTGCTGCCCCCCAGCACCTCCCAAAAAGCAGATGGGCTTTTTTCTCCCCGTTTAGGTGCTGAATCTCAGCCGCCTCGTTAGCTGGTCATAGCTGCAACATCTGCATGGACAGAGAGTCCTGCAGGACGGGAGAGAGGGGCAGCGAAAGTCATCGAGCTCAGGCAAACACGCGTGCGGAATAAACCAAGGGGGCAGCTGTCATATTTGTGTTTAAGGGAAATGATCTTGAAACAGCCACCTGAGGACTCACCCAGGGCAGAAGGCAAGAATCTAACGGGCCATTTGTCCAAAGCCTTGCGGCAAAAACCTGAATCCTAAATTAGTACCCAGAAAGAAACAGGCTTGGCTCAGGAAGAATCACTGTGTAAATGCCCGGAAGATAACGCCGTGGTACAAACAGGCTGCCCGAGAGCCAGCCCCCAGGCCGGTGCCATGCCCGTTTTCCTGGGTATCTAAGGAACCCTCTGGATAAGGGGAGGAAACACTTGACACTGGGCTGAGCCTGCGAATATGCCGAAGCAGAGGTGGCAGAAATGTGCTGGGACACTTTTTTGGATGGACAGGCAGCAAAACCTCCTGCGGAGGCACTGGAGGACAACACTCTGCAGCCCATCCTCTTGGGTGGCATCTTATGTCTCGCTGGAGACCTGCAGGTAGTCTTCCGTCCCAGGTCTACTGTGCCCTCTGAGGACATTCCTCGAAGAATTAGGAATGCTCTCGTTAAGAGATACAAGTCGTTCACGTTTTGTGACAGAGAAGCTGCTGGGGAGCAGCCAGTGGTCGCTCAAACCCTCCCAGTCCCTCATGTCTCTCACGAGACACGAGGGCTCCAGAGCTTGGTGAGGACTTGTCTGTCAGCGTACGTCTTCCTTCTCTCCTGAGGAGGAAGAGGGATGTTGGGCATGAGCTGGTCTGAAGGTTCAGGAACATCCTTCAGCCTAAATGCAGAAAGAGGGACTTCCCAGGCAGTGCACAGGCGGGGAGGCATCACGGCCCCGCGCTGGCTGGGTACGTGTGTTCATGCTGCTGTCGTCGTGATTCGTTCCTCCAAGTACTTCAGTAGTTATTTATTAAAAACTGATTTACACCAGTGTTAAAGTTAAAAAATAAACCGGATCTAGTTACACTCAGCACAGAGGCCGTTCAGGGGCCCGTTACAGCCTCTGTCCCCCTGGCACAGCCCTCTGGAGGTGTCCGCATGCAGAGCGTTACAGGGCAGGTCCCAGCGGTGATCTGCAGTCCAGCGAGGATCTTCAGAAAACAGGGATGCAGCCTTGGAAAAGCCCCTGGGAAGATGCTCACAAGTTGGGCAAGCAGAATACAAGGCGGGGTTGGAATAA
>NW_010424507.1:2986-3346 GCF_000710305.1 Buceros rhinoceros silvestris
GGCGCTGCAGGTGCAGGAGCAGAGAGCCTGTGGAAACAAAGCTGCAGCACAGAGGGGGAGAACAGGGAGAGGAGGACATGGCAAGAAAAGCAGGGGGTTTCTTGGCACCCTCCTGTCCCCTGGGGGACGTGGCAAACCGGTGGTTCGCTGCTGGGTTTAGATGCTTTAGCCACGGAAGCAAAGGTGTCAGACAGTGCTTGGACTATCTCATGATATCCCCTCTCCTGCCTCTGCTTCCACGGTCTGGAGCGTGTTTGGGGAGCGCAGGAACACAGGAGGGGCGTGAGCAGGCTGCTGCGCTCGCGTTGGCAAGGGCAGGCCAAGGCTGCTGCCACACAGCGCGGCGAGGGGCAGGGGGGA
>NW_010424508.1:0-303 GCF_000710305.1 Buceros rhinoceros silvestris
CGGGGGCCGGTCCCCGCCATCCCACGCCCTGGAAGAGGAGAAGCGTTTCCCCCCCAGTCCAGGAGAAGCAGCATTCGGCTGGGCTCAGTCCTGCTGCTCAGGCACCCTCGAAACATCCCGCCGGTCACACCGGCCAGAAAAGGCGTCTCAAAGGGTGCGATGAGCCGACAGACAATGATCGTTGGAGCACGCCCCCCTCCCCATTGCCCCTTGGGGCCTCAAAGAAAGCGGGAACCTGCCTCTGTCCCTCGAGCTGTGCCCGCCGTCACAACCGGCTGGCGCCGACGGGACACGGGGGATGCG
>NW_010424508.1:552-965 GCF_000710305.1 Buceros rhinoceros silvestris
CCCATGGAGGGCAGTCAGGACACTGCCCGCTCCCCCCCGCTGTACTGCGTGTGGGGGCACCACAGGCCAGCGCTTGGCTGAGCAGGTGCTGGGCCAGCCCTGCAAAGTGCCAGGAGAAGCCCAAACAGAGGATTCCTCGTGGCTTTCCATCTGCAAGCGAGATGGGAGCCCCCGTCCCCCACCAATGCTCTGGGCCTGAAGGCAAGAGCTGGAGAACAGAATTTAAGGAGTTTCTGACAAAACAGAGGGGCTTTGTGGCAAGGAACGAGCTTCTTATAGGAACACACAATGCAGTTGCAGCAGGAACGTTTCTCTTTCCTCCAGGATGTTATATCTGGCTGAAGCCAGCGAGATGGGGAACATCCCCACCTCCTGCTGCCATGAGCTGCCGGGGCCAGAGGACATGGGAACCC
>NW_010424509.1:0-730 GCF_000710305.1 Buceros rhinoceros silvestris
GCCGCGCCGGAGCCGGAGCCCGAGTCGGAGAGAGAGCGGGATCCTGCCCGGGTGCCACCTGCCAGGAGAGGAGGAGGCTGACGAGCGCGCTGGAGCAATTTATAGGCACCCAAAAGCGCAGGGGAAAGGGGAGCTGCTTTGGCATCTCATTCCAGCATCTGCTCTGCTCTTCCCACTCACAGAGAGTTTGGCATTACTCTGGCAGTGTGGGAAATCTATATTTTTTTTCCTCTCTCCCTCCCCCACCCCTCCCGCAAACGGATGAACAGCGAAATCGTGAGCCTCACTCACTAGCTGCATCCTGCGATGACAGCTCTTTCTGGAGCAGACCAAAAGGAAGAGATGTGCTTAGCAGCCTCTGGATACCCTTCAGGTCACCGATCGAGAATTAAAAGGTCAATCCACTGCTTGGTTAATGCTTCCCTTTGGCCACACTGCCATATTAGTGTTTTCTGGGAAATACCGCTTTAAATGTAAGGATGCTTTACAGTTACTGATGGTCCAAATGGAAGTTATTTGAAAATATACCTCCCACCTCACACAGTAATAGACAGTAGCATCTCTCACGATTTTGGATCTCCCTCTTCTCCGCTCCCCGGTTACAACCATAGAGACAGAGGAGGAAACAGTTCTTTCTGCGAATTAAAATTGACATACTCATCACTGGCTGTAGTGTTTCCCAGCGTTAAAGTCAGCCACCGCTGACTAGCAAACTGTCACGGAGGGAAAG
>NW_010424509.1:918-1346 GCF_000710305.1 Buceros rhinoceros silvestris
ATATGCGGATCAACAAATGCCTGGACCTGAGCAAAAGGTCTCTGGCTTAACTCGGGGGCAGCAAACCATGTTGTTAAGTCTTGGGTTTTTTGGGGTGGGGTGGGTTTTTTTTGTTTGTTTGGGTTTTTGTTGGGGTTTTTTTTTGTGTGTGTGTGTGTTTATGTGCATGTGAAACGTTTCTCCTCCCCCAGGGGCTGGTGGGCACCTCTGTGACTGAGTGGGAAGGTGAATGTGCAATATCAGTGGCATTTCTCTTGAGAAAATATTAAGGAACTTGTCCTGCTTACAGATATACAAGGTACACAAAGAGCTGCTTAAATAAACAAACAGAATTGATTCCCAAATCATACTTCTGTATTCAGGGGCAATGGACGTCAATCAAACGTAGGTGACATTTGCCTGTCAATACAGGGATGATGGGCGGAAAG
>NW_010424509.1:1472-2809 GCF_000710305.1 Buceros rhinoceros silvestris
GTGACTTATTACAGCAAGGCAAGAATCAGAAATGAGCAACAACAGCGAACAGGACAACAACCAAATAATAGCATCTCCAGCGATGATCAGAGGGCTGTGATCTCCTCTTGGATTTTATTAGCACGAATCCCCTCTCCCCTCACCCGTTCCCTTTTTTTCTTTTCTATTCTGCAACACAATAAGGTCAGACAAGCAGGCAGTGGGAAACAAAGATTCATTGATTCCTCCTTTTAAGCAGAAATGTCAGCAGCTCCTTTTGCTCTTTCCTGAGAGACTGAAAGGCAGGGAGTGTGTCCACGCTGCATAGAGATGGGCCAGCCCAGCTCCTTATCTCCCCAGAAAACTCCAGATAAAGCTTTCATTTCCTGCACTCATGAATATCCCTCCATCCCTTTTTTCTTCCTTTCTTTCTTTTTTCTTTCCTCTAACGCTCTATCTTTAACAAATTCTTTATCTGGCACTGACACAAGCTACCCAGTTCCCTCAGCTAAGGGCTTCCCAGGAAAGCGGTTGAACACACTTGGAGGATTATATTTCTATCATCTCATCGCTCTCCTCACCCCATAGGAAAGGCCTTTCATTAAGCACCGCTCTTTCGTCTGGACACATAAAAAAAGAGAAGTTGTGCCAAGGGTGACTGTTCCATCTCAGCCTGTATCTGGGCCCTTGAGACATTGTATTTAGTCATGCCTAAGGCAGGCGGGGTTTGTGACAGTGGGACGCACGTAAACCTCCATTGCAACGGCTGTGTTACACATGGGGGAAAATAGCACATCTCTTAACCTTCAAATGGAGACAAACCTGTCATGGTCTGTCAAGCCATAGCGATGCTGGGTGGTGTACTGCCATCAAACACACTCTCAGTTCATTACTCAAGCTATGATAAGCCTGACTTTTACAGTGAGGTCCTACCATACCAGACACATTTGCCTTCTTAATAGACAGTTTTACCATCATGCCAATTGCCAAGAATGCTCATTCACTCTAAAGTCTTGCAGATTTTCTCCCAAAGAAGTCAGCCGCAAAAATCACAACCTGTGTGAGCAGAATAGAGAGAACAGGGCAAGTACTGGTGCTGGGTTGTCAGTGGAACTCGTATGTCTCCTGGGAACATAACCTGGGACCTTGAATTCCAGATCAGTGCTACAGTTACCAGATTATCCTTAGTTGCCAAGGGAAAAAATATATTTTCCAAGGAAACTAAGAATAAAAGACCAAAGGGGTCAAAAGTTGTGGACTGGAGATCTCAGTAGTCTGGAGCAAAGTTAACGTAGAAACCTCTGTACCATGGGACCTCTGTTTCCCTGTGTCCTGGGTTCTACATGGAGGAACCGGAT
>NW_010424510.1:0-3963 GCF_000710305.1 Buceros rhinoceros silvestris
CCCGGGGCTTTGCTCCACGCTGGGGCCCGAGGCGGCCGGACCCCCTCCCAGGTGGGCTGGGGGCTGCCCAGTGCCCTGCTGGGATGCACTAGAGAAGCAGGGCGAGGGCTTGGCTGCAGCCCAGCCCCAGCACAGCCCTGCCTCTCCTTTTGATTTGATTTTATTTCTTTTTCCCCTCCTCCCCTCCATTTCTTCCCTTCCCTCTCTTTCTCCTTTAAGTGGAAAAGCCTTGCCAGCTGGGGAAGGCTGGGAGGGCAGGGAGAGCCTCGCCGAAGCAGCAGATAAAGATTGCGGAGGAGGAGAAGAAGGAATTTCGGGGCGGCCAGTGCCCGTGGGACGTGCGGCACAGGCGCTCGCCTGGTGGGACTCTGCCAAAGGTAAGCCCTCGCGTCACCCACCCGGGTGCCAGCTCGCCCTCCCGCTCTGCTCCAGCTCTCTGGCTGTGTGGCAAGCCTCACGCTTTGGGTGGTATGGACCCCAAGAACACCGTCCTTGAGCCAGCCTGGTTGCTCTGGAAGAGGCTTTGCTCCCCTGCAAGGGTTTGACACACCAAAATGTCCCGCCAAGCCCTGGGGAGGTGGTGTTCGGTGGAGAGCAGCTGAGCTCTGCAGCATCCCGTGGGAAAAGCCGCACTGTCAGCCCTCACCGGGTCCTGGGGTGGGATGGCTGCGGAGAGCCAAGGGGATGCTGTGGCTGTAGGGCAGGAGGAGGGACCCTACTGCAGCAGAAGCAGGGCCCAGGGGAGCTCTGCTTCTCCCTGGGGAACTCTCGGTCCCTCCCTGGATCAGGGTGTTACCCTGCCTCTCCCAGCCCAGCGGCTGTGGGAGGGTTGGGGTGCGTGTGGGGAAGGGGCTGCTCGCCGTCCCCAGTGGGACATCTTTTAGAGGCATGAGTGCGCCCCACTGCAGAGCAGTCACCGCAGCATTAGACCATCCGAGCACATCCATGGCCAATCCTAAATGCAGGGTGCTCCTAGGACCATGCCACTTTGGTATGTGTCCTTGGCAGGACTCCTGTCCTCGTGGGCCAGACCAAGGGGGAGAGCGACGTCTGCAAGCTCTGCACCCTGGTGTGACAGGGTGCTCCTAGGACCATGCCACTTTGGTATGTGTCCTTGGCAGGACTCCTGTCCCCGTGGGCCAGTCCAAGGTGGAGAGCGACGTCTGCAAGCTCTGCACCCTGGTGTGATGGGTACTGGAGCAGGGAGAGCCTGGTAAAACCCTTCTAGTCATGGTTGAGGGCAAGACCTCTGCTGTCCCAAGAGCCCAGGAGAAGAGGGCCTCCAACAGGCTGGAGCTGGTCTGGAGTGAAGATGTGCTGGCTCAGGCAGCCCCCACAGCCCAGGGACAGGGGGTTGCATGACCTGTGGGGCTTTGGTGTTCACACTGGGACGGCTGTGGGCTCAGAGGACCCGTATCTCACACTCACCTGCCAACAGGGAGACTTTCAAAGCAGGACTCATGGTGGAAAGGGATGTTGTGCTGCTCCATCCTTACTGCAGAGCACCTGGGGCTTCTACTAAAGCAGCAGGCAAATAGCTGAAAGCAGTTAGTTTAGCATGCAAATCCTGTCTGCAAGGGCTTGGCAGTCCCAAATCTTTTCAGAGGGTCTCCCATCGATGACAAAGACCAGCAATGTTGATCTTCAGTGCTCCCCAGGAGTCATTGAGGGGTTGGTTGAAGGGTCGTTTCCCCCTCAACACCTTGCAGGACAAGGTGCCTGTTGCACCCCATGCTCTCAGGACAGGAGCTCATTTAGTTCAGGGCTGGCTCAGAGTGGGAGCCACCAGGTAGCTGCCCTGATGGACAGCCAGCCTCGGGCACATTCTGACATGAGGCTTGAAGTCACTCCTTGACATTGATGTCACCCAGACTGGGGTGTGCTGTGGTGCCAGGTGGCTGGGTGGGAAACACTCCCAAGTCAGTTGGTGCATCAAGAAGGACGAGTATTTTGAGAGGCATCAAGTCACAGCAACCCATTTGCAGCACATAAAACCATAAACTCTCTCCATAAAACCACCTGCCACTTCCTCCAGCTCAACAGTATGGAAGGTCCTCTCTGAAGGAGTGGGAGGAGGGACCACAGCCACTCGATTACCTGCCCTTGGCTCATGTCCCACATCTCCACAGAGGGCTGGGGGTCTGGGGTGCCCGCAGTCTGAAGGGGGAGCATGGTGTGAACACAAGCACGGCCAGCTGAAATGCTGCAGTCAGGGAGAAGGTAGCCATGCCTTGTTGTCCAAAGTCCTGGGCATTTCTAGTGGGGTCCCTCAGGGCTCTGGCCTCAGCTCTTAGTCCTCAGCAATCCCTTCATTAACTGCATGGTTGATAGATGAGCGCAAGTACTAAGCTCTGGGCTGGCACCAACCTGGGTGGGCAGCCTGTGTGTGGGCAGATGGGAGGGTAGGAGGATCTCAAGGGCTCCAGGAGGAGTCCAGCATCAACCAGACTGTGCCTGCATGCTGCCATTAGGAAGGAAGTATTAAATGCCTGTGCATGATCTTGGGAGCTAACAGTCCAGTCAGCTCGTATGGTGGGAAAATATCTGAGGGCTATAGCGGACACAAACCAGATCGCAGCGTGGTGTGGGGAAACCCACAGCTCTTCGCGTGGGACGTTCTGAAAGGCAGGGAGGAGGGAGCGGGCCCTCCCCAGCAAGGGATGCTGAGTGCTTCAGCAGGGGTGCACATGGAGTGGAAAGGCTCAGGGAGAGCAGGGAGGGTGATCAGAAACCCAGAAGAGGATGCAGAGGACTGGGAGAGAGGTTGAAGGGGCTTGTTGGTCACTGGGTGCTGTGGGAAGGCAGTGCACAGTCTTCACACACGGGAAAGGTCACTGCAAGGACAAAAGTCAGCTTTTAGGGGAAAGGTCTGAAGGTTTAAAGACATGTTGGCTGGCTGTGGCATCACTCAAATGACAGACAGGTGTGACCAGCTCCTGCCAAAGGCTCTGGGCAGGGACTTCTGTGGCCAGCTCCACCCTGGCACCAGGCAGTCCCCAAGGTCACTCCAGCCCCCTTGTCTGATGCCATGCTGAAGAGGAGTGGGACTGCAGTCGTGTTCATAGGGTCAGACTCCCATGAAGCATCTTCCCAGGATGCAGTGGCAAAGGGCAGGGAATGGAGGAGCCGTGCAGTGGCTGAATCCCACCAAAAATGATCAAAAGGGCCACAAAAATGATCTGAGGGCTGGAACTCCTCTGCTGTGAGGACAGCGTGAGACAGTTGGGATTGTTCAGCTTGGAGAAGTCTCTGGGAGACCTTATTGCAGCGATTCAATACTTAAAGGGGCCTGTAAGAAAGACAGGGACAGTCTTTTCAGCAGGGCCTGTTGTGACAGGACGAGGGGTGATGGGTTAAACTAAAAGAGAGAAGATTTACACTAGAGATAAGGAAGAAATGTTTTACTCTGAGGGTGGTGAGACCCTGGCCCAGGTTGCCCCAAGAGGTGGGAGAAGCCCCATCCCTGGCACCATCCCAGGTCAGGTTGGACCCTGGGGCTCTGGACAGCCTGCTCTAGTTGCAGATGTCCCTGCAGGGGTTTGGACTGGATGAACTTTGAAGGTGCCTTCTGACCTCCTCACCCAAACCAGTCTATGATTCTATGATCCCATGGGAGCCCAGCCGCTGGTGCTGGCAGCAGGGTCTGCCTTTGGCCCGGAGATGGAGGGAGCTGGGGACCGTGCAGCTCGGAGCTGGCTGGACACATCCTATCCCTGCGAGGGAGGATCCAAGCCGAACACTTCGTAGAGTTTGTTTGTTTGTACTTTAACCAAGGGAAAGAAATCCCCTGGAGAGGAGCTGCGAGGGGAGGGTATAGACCGGGTATTGTTGCCTGAGAGGCTGGAGTGGCTCCAGGAGGCTCCTTCCGCTCTGCCAGGCAAATTGGACATAACGAGGCTTGTTTTAGGGGTGGCTCTTTCCCGTCCTCCTCTTCCCAGTTGTCTAATTAGACTCCCCAAGCCA
>NW_010424510.1:4088-6413 GCF_000710305.1 Buceros rhinoceros silvestris
CCAAGTGCACCTCTGCCCCACTCTGCTCCTCCTGAAGTACAGCGTTTTCCCGGCACTACAGGGAACACCAAGCAGACCCGGCTGGGTCTTGTCAGGGATGATCAGAGGAGTACTGGCATGGGTCATATGCTAAGCAAGGGGGTCCCATGCGTCCGTTCCCTCCCCAGCCTGGTAGCAGGAGATATACAGTGATGCACCACCCCTCACACTACACTTTTTCATCGTCCCTGGGCGTACACATGCTGTGGCATGTCCCCGGTCTGTGTTTATATCCTTCTCCTGCACCCATCGAGCTGCAGAGCCAGAGGACCTTGATGTGGAGAGCCTGTGGAGGGAGCAGGGAGCTCACAAAGCTCCCACAGAAAGGTTGATGTCAGGAAAGGCAGGTCAGTGTAGTGTGGGTGGAGGATGTCCTGCACCCATGGATGGCCTCACTCTCTCCAGGTGCCTGCAGGGGTACCTGCCCATTCTGTCCAGGTCTCTGCTAACCCATGGTCTTCTCGCACTCAGTGATGGAGCTTGCAGGAGGCTGTGGGGTGCTGGAGCAGGAGCAAGGGCTTGCAGAGTGCAGGGGTATAACCTGGACACTGCACTGGCTGCCAAACCCTGGGCTGCAAACCAGGAGATGGGCAGGAGGAACCTTCTCCCTGCTATGGAAGGGGACTTCCCAGTCCCAGGGCTGTTCGGGGGGACACGGCTCCCAAAGCAGGCAGGCGTGCTTCTTGGTGCAAGGCCCCGTCCTGCCTGTCCCGCTGCCTTCCCCCTTCTGGCCCGTCTACCACGCGAAAGAGTCTGTGACTGAAATCTTAATGCTACCGAGACACAGTAATTGGCACCAATTAAATTGCTACATTCATGTTTGAATTGCTTTAACTGGCGAGACACACTGTCTTATTTATACAAAAAAATATGTTTGCTTGTGGGTTTGTCTGAACTGGGGCCAGCAGAAAATACACCATTTCGAGCCCCGCTCTCTGCAAGCGCCTTCTCCACTCACAAACTGCGAGTCACCTTGGTTTCAGCCTTTGCCGAGCAAATGGTTGCAGAAGAGAAACCCCCCTCCTTGCTGCTGCCATCGTGAGAGGGGTCTGCTCCTTTCTCACTGAAGGCAGCTGCCAATATCCCTCTCCAGCCTGCGAGCTATTTGGGAGAATGCAGTCTGATTCAGGAATTCCTGGTGTGGGGAGCAAGACTCGGTGCCCTTTTTAAAGCTGAGCTCGGGGGAGGACAAGGGGTGCTGGCAGCTCCCAGCCCCAGTGCTGAGTCCTATCTCAGCTTCACCTCCAGGAGGTCTGTGGGCTTTTGGGGGCAGAGCAGGCTGCAGAGGGGAGCTGGGCTTTGCTCTGTGACTGGAAGGGAGAGGAACTGCTGGAGGTTGTAAAGGACCCTGCACGCAGGATGGCAAGCATAGCTCATGCTGCCTGGCCAGAGCATGTAGGAAGAGGGTGTCCAAGAGGGAGGCATCCCTGATGCACCTGGAATGCATTGGCTTTCTGCATCCTGGCTCCAGAAAGCTCCACCACTGCCCCAGGTCCTGCTGTTGTAAGGAAATGGGGGCCAGACCCTCATCATGTGCTATTGCCTGCTGGGTGTCTGCCCCCAGCACCATAGTTCAGCTGTCTCTGCAGTTCTGGTGCTGGTGCCACCACCCTGCTCTTCCTGCCCCACACATGAGCTTATGGAGGAGGTGGCAGGATCAGCCCCCAGCAGCAAGAGCTGCACCAGCAGCTGCATTTTACTCCCTCTCAGGAACCCAGAAGCAGCAGGGCCAAGTCAAGCACAGCCCCCCTCTGAAAGCAGCCTCTGCCCTTTGCATCCCCCTCCTCTCCCACCATGGACACGATGCCAGGCTCCTCTCCAGGTCCTGCAGATGGGCAAAGGGTGTCCTGACCACAGAGCTGGTGAGCACCTAATCCCAGCCACGAGAGCCTGAAACCCCAGAACAAAGCGATTAAGCTTGAGTCCCTCGCAGGCAGCCGAGAAGAGAAGGGCTGATGTGTCCATGCAGATTATCTCCTCCTCCCCAGAAGATCCGTGCCTCGGGGAAATTTTCAGAGGTCAGGGTGCTCATCCTTCACTGGGGCTGGTAAGGCCACAATACTCTGACCGCTCCTGGGGCTTTGCAAACCCCCTACATCCTGCTAGGGCTCAGGATGGCTCATTTTCTCCTCCTGCCTCCATTGCCTCCCCTTGCAGATGCTGATTAGTAGTTAATTAGAGCCAGTTGGGACCTTTGGCTCCAGCCCTGACCCCACCATAGCAGCCGCCCTCATACAGTGACTGGGAGCAGGTGGTGGAGATGCTGATGTGCTGCTGGGGACTGGT
>NW_010424511.1:0-221 GCF_000710305.1 Buceros rhinoceros silvestris
ACACCTGCTAAATACGGACCCCGGAGAATTGCTCGGGATTCTTCTCTACAGGCAAAATCCAAACCTGCGCCGGGAACGACGAGCGCGAGGGCCTGCGGGAGGCCCGACGTCACCCCGCGGGGTCGAGGAGGTGCTCGTCCCATCCGAGTTTTTAAGAGGAATTCCTTGGGTGCTTCACAACGCGGGCTTCGGAGCACGACCGCGGGGATCAGCTGCGACAC
>NW_010424512.1:0-3276 GCF_000710305.1 Buceros rhinoceros silvestris
ATGCCCCCCTTCTCAAACCGCGACACCACCCTTCCCTTCTTCTCTGGTCCACCTTTGCTACCTCCTCCCCACCACACAATGCAGGGAGGGCCAAAGGATGAGAGTTGTGTCCAGTCCCAGTCTGCTCCTTGTTGCTTCTGCCACTCCTTCCTTCTCGAAGGAAACACTCCTCACAGTCCTCCCCTGTGGCAATGTGGCATCCCTCCCAAGGGAGGCAGTCATCCATGAACTTCTCCAGCTAGCATGGTGGTCTTCTGCTGGCAGCGGTTCTGCCAACCATAAATCATCCCAGCACGAGTCTCCCGCAGAGTCACGGCCTTTCTCAGGATCTGTCCACTGCTCCAGCGTGGGCTTCTCCACAGGCTGCAAACAGGCATTTTCCCCACCAGTGATCTCCGAGGACTGCAAGAACTCGGCCTGCCCTCTCACCATGGGCCAAAGAGAAACGTCTGCTCCAGAGCATGCCCCCCACCGCCCTCCTCACTAAGCTGGGTGTCCGCGTGGGTTGTCTCTCTCCCTCTGTGTCCTACTCCACTCCAAAACAAAGGAAGTTCCCAAAACAAAAGGTCCTTGTCAAAGAGGTTTCCCCTCTTAAACATGTTTATCACAAAGGTGCTGATTGGCTCAGCCATGGCCAGAGGCGGGGCCATCATGGGGCCAGAGGAGCTTTTCCTGAAGTTTCTTACAGGGTTGGTGACCAGCAGTCTCTTCCCCCACTACGAAAATCCCGCCAGACAAAACCCCAAAAAACAGACAAAAACACAAATAGGAAAGGCAGGAAAGATAGAGAGATTTCCTTCCCCAGGGTTAGTACATTCAGTTGAAGATGCTTCTTTCCTAACTTGCACCAACTTTCACCTTCTAACGTTAAGTGTCCGTTTACTAATATATTCAATGGAAAAAAAGTTGCTACACAACACACCAATTGATTGTATTGTAAAAGAGGGGTTCATACAGAAGTTTCCACCGGTGCTTACCTTCCTTGACGTCTCTTGATCATAGACCATATTTCTACCTTAAAAGAAACACCCAGCTTTTAGAACATTGGTGTGATGCCTTTCCAACCCCAATATGTGAACAAGTCATGGATTTAGTTATTTTTACCTCATCGACTTTACAGTTTCATGAGTTTTATAGTTAGAAAATAAGCTCACAAAAGGTGTTGACTTAATATCCTGAGATACTAAAATAGTCGAATGATCCAAAGAAATTTGCTTTCCCTTCACATTAAATATTAAATCTTGGAATTAAATTGTTTGTAGTATTTCTTGCAAAACTGTTATAGAATTGTCCTTTGTGAAGGAAGTAGTGATTTCACGTGTTTTCTTTAATTTTGTTATTTCTTTACGCAATATGTACTACCATTTTCATGAGTGTCCAGAACTAGAAATATCAGTTTTAAGGGTAATGTACAGAAAGAAGTAGTCAACAGTCAGTTTTGTTTAAATTCTGTCAGCACGATATGAGATACTTGGTACTGTCATCCTTGTTAGAGAATTGCAATGCTATTCTATATTTAAACAATGCTAACTAGCATGCTAACAGACACCAGTGGAAATGCAAAGGGTTTCTGAGCTTGATAAAGATGAATGCAACATTTTGGTTTCAGTGGAATAATTTTTATTCACAGAATATGAGACAGCATATGAAAGTGTGTTTGAACATCAGCACATTTCACCAGCTTAAAAACCACAGCTTCTGAAATTCAATTTGTTTTGATGATTATTTCTAAAAGGTTTTTATGTAATATTTTCCTTGTGTGCTATCCAATTCAAATGCTTATTTGTTCAGGTAAAGCAATCAGTCTTGACTGGTTTTCCTGTGGTTTATAACACTATTATTTAATCCCATTAAAAGCCAATTAAATTAACCTAACAAATATGATACTTCATTGAAGCTTCAGTGATTTTCATACACTAGTAAGCCAAACTACCATTTCTGCTACAATGAGACTTGTTTGACAACAAACATTATAATATATATATTAATTACATAAATGAAAATAAATAATCTAAATAGGATTTCTAACGTTTCTTTTTTAAAAAATTGACCTTTTAACAATCTAAAAATATCTATTATAAATTCATGACATATTTCTGATCTTTAGACTAAAGAAGAATATTTCACTCAACAATTTTTCCATATAGGCCATGTTTTCTAACATTCTGATCACTCTTCTTGCTGTCTGCCAGGATCTCTGGAAAGGTTGATTCCCTTTAAATGCAGACCAAACTGCACATCCTTCTTTAAATAAAGCCTTGTCTTTAAATAAAGACTTTTGCAACTTTGAGTATAACATCTACTATTTTACAAGGGCATGACAGCGTGGACTTTTGATCATTTTGTAGTGTAGAAGTCCTGGACAGACAAAAAATGACATAGTTTACCCTGCCTTGAATGTGCTATATGATTGCTTGAGTTCCCTTTCAGCCCTCAAAATTATATTAGGAAAATATAATAATTATTCATTTATTTCACCTTAATACACTTCTAAAATAAAATATGGTAGTATAAGACTGGAAGAAGATCTTCATCTCAGCAAATCTAGTTAGTCTAAATTAGCACACGTGTTATGTTCTCTCACTCAAAATGTACCAGGTTCCCATGCTAGATCTAACTTTTTCTGCGTAACAATCATGTTTGTTATGCACGGAGGGTACACGCCTGATTGCACTGAAGTCTGGATGGAACCTTTCACAGCCTTCAGTAATGCATGACTCATTTAAGTCCTAGACAAGTTTTATTCTTGAACAAAACTGAACCAGAATTAAGGCAGACTTTTTGATACGGAAATTCAGTTCGCCACATACATACTTTTTTTTCTGAAAGTGGTAGACTTTTAAAGTACACCTCTAAAGTGAGTTCTACATATGTTAATAATACTGTTAAAAATATATTTTTATTTCACAATTTAAAGTTCTCCTAGTTTCAAATTATGTCCCTTAGTTTCGTAATATGCAGAAAGAAAAATAGAATTCTGTTCCTTTTTCATAAAGGTCATATGTCATAAAAAAAAAATCTCTTATCAGAGCAACTGATGGCATCTGCCTGGACACATGCAAAACATTTGACGCAGTCCTGCATGACATCTTTGTCTCTAAATTGGAGAGACATGGATTTGACGGAGGATCAGTTGGTCATTAAGTGTGTTGGGTTAGTTTTTGGTGTGGTTTCGGTAGATGGGGATGGGACTGCTGGCTTTTGTTTGGCACAGTTTCGGTAACAGGGGATGGGACTGCTGGAGTGGCTCTGTCCTGGGTTCAACATGGAGGAACC
>NW_010424513.1:0-5409 GCF_000710305.1 Buceros rhinoceros silvestris
AAATTTTAAAAGGCAAGTTAAAGGAGGTCTAAGATGATTTAGGATGTCAGATTGAAGCTTGTCAGAGACAAAATGAACAGTCCAAAAACAATCACAAGGTAAAGCAGATTTGAATCCCCAAAGCAACAAGAAATTGCTCTTCATTATGAATTTCCTTCAGGAAGAAAAAATATAAAAATGCAACTGCATCATGAAGTACCACAAATAAAACACCAGCATTGAACATAAAGTCTCTGTAAGGCTCAGCAGCCCCCCGTGCTGGCAAGCTCTGGCTGTGATCGCTGAGAAGGGCAAGCCAAGGAGATCTTCAGGGCCAAACGGGAACGTGACAGGGCCTGATATTGATGACAACTGCAGATCTATCAGGTTGACAGCACACAATCCACAGGGAACCAGGAGGGATCTGTACAACTACTAAATCTAAGAGAGTAAATGAAGACTTACTTGAACTATTTTACAAGGAGAAAGGAGAAGTCTTGAAGGCAAGTCTGACAAGAGGTCTGCTGCTTCTGTAATGTCACTGCTCCAAAGGTCACATTGCAGAAACGTCAGTTCTCCTAAACACACCTACAGAGGTGAGCCTCTGGAGCAAGTGCAAAACTAAAATGGTTGTTAATGTACTCTTAACTTCGCCGCCGCCAAGAAGGCAATATCTGGGCAACTGCACCGACAGCAGTCTTGAAACACGTGAATTCGTCCCCACCAAATGTTAGTTCAATCCTGCAGGGTCCCCGCCGATACCTTTGGGAACTGCAGTACTAGCTCAAAAGCTCCAACAGGAAAAGCTGCGTTTGGGAAAAGGGTCAGCTCTTAAGTTTCACAGACCTTGTTCTCTCTCTTCTGCGATAGAGCGGAAGAGAGAAAGCTCCTCACTTGCGCAGCGCAGCACTGGCCAGAATGGTGTTGTCTGACCTGCTGTGAGCCCCAGCCACCAGCCCAGCCTTGCACACTGGCTTTACTTCCACTGAGAAGGGAGAAAGAGTCGCCTCCTCAGGGCACGCTGAGGATGTCAGCATGCTGATCTCTACAGCTCCCGTCTATGGAGAAACACTGAATACTGCGAATGAGCAAAGCCCAAAGGACGTTTCAGAACTGCAAGACAGCATCTGCATTACAGCCTGCTCCCACCACTCGGCAAGGTATTTTGGAGCAGGCACTACAGCGGTCCTGGGCACTACTGACAGGAGCTGCCTGGAGAGCTTCCCTACAGGATGTCAGACCAAAAAACAAGGAGAAAACATACAACAGAGTCAGGGGAGCAATGCTTTGCGCAAGTCTCCAACAAGGCTGCTGTGCAACTGATACCAACTAAAGCCACACTCTGAATTCTGCGGAGGGAAGATCCATTTTGCTGTTGGGATCAGCATAACACCATGGAAAAGCTGCATCTCCCGAACAAACTGCTTCACGGTAGGAAGAAACAGTGGTGGCCTCATTATTGCAGAGCTGCCTTGTGATGCAGGGCACCCTTCCCAATAAAGGCAGCATTCACTGGTCCCTCTAGCAGGGCAGGAGCTTTCCTGAAGCCCTGGCTTTAAGATTCCTTGCCACAGCAGAGCTAAGACCTTAGACAGTGGAAGAGGCAGCCTGGGGAGCAGACTCTGAGCAGCCACTCTGCGATAAAATTGATTCCCCAAACCTGGCACCTTCCACCCACTGACCCCCACGACCACCAGCGATGGGGGACACTGCCATCTTCAAAGAGACTGTCAATAATGATGTTACTGATCAGTAAACTGAAGGAAAGAGGGAAGCAATAAAAAGTCAAGGTACGGATTCCTCTAGTCACAACAGCTCTCAACCCCACTAAAATAAAGCCACCACCCAGCTGAACGCTGCACCTAGAGCAGTCACTAGGTGCACTAGTCACTAGGCTCACCAGGATCCTGGGGAAAATATCTCCGATGGGGGCGAGGAGCAAAGTCCCCTTCAGCCCCAGAGCTTCAACTTCTACGAACCAACCGACAAACCCACGCACCAGCTCTCAGCTGTGTAGAGATGCACCCAGTTTTGTTGTAAAGGCTCCCAGTGACGGAGCCCGCTGAACCCAGCTGCATTTCCAGCTTATTGCAGTCCACTATCGAGACCTGCGTCTTACGTCTAGTTTGAGTTTGTCAGGTTTTTGCTTTCACTGACTGGCTTTTGCTAGACTTTATTTCTGCTAGATTAAAAGAGCTGTTAAATGATGTTTGTATTTCTAGCTGCCAGCTCTGCAAACCTCTCCAAGGCTCTGACAATTGAGCCAAGTTTCTTCCTGAGGATAGGGAAAGCATGAGCTCTAAATAAGAGACTTCACAGGCTAAACTTAATCTTCAGTGACACCTGTGCAAACCAAATGACTTCAGAGGCATTGCGGAAACCTAACTGACCGGCCACGCGAGCCGACACAACTGGACATGCAGAAGGAGACAACTTGTCTCGCTTGCTCCCACGGCACCGGGTCTGCAGCAGCAGCATTAGGAAAAGCACAGACAGGTTTTATGTCACTCAGACTGGAAAAGAATCTCTCTGAAAAGTGTCCTTTTAGCATGTTACTGCATATTCTTCCCACATCAAGAAACAATCCATGGCTGACGAGGTCACGGGGCCAGACCTCGGGTGTGGTTGCACCCGAAAGCAGCAGCCCCGCACAGCTGGAGCAGTAGCAGTCATCCCTGCAGAGGGTGAGGGGACAGGGCATGGCCCAGCATGGGCCCCTTGGCACCCACTTTGTCCCTGACAGCTGGAAGACACAGCATGCTGGTCTCCCCAGCATCCATCCACCGGGGCGCTGGGAGGAAGGAGCAGGGCAAGGTTTCTCAGTTGGGCTCAAAGATCTTTAAAGTCTTTTTCATCCTGAATAATTCTATCATTTTATGACTCTGCCCCAGGCTGCTCACTGCTCACCCACAGCATCACCCCAGCAGATGCAGCTTCTCTCCCACACAGTGAGTGATTTCCAGGTACTTATGCAGAAAAGTGCAGAGTAGCCAATTACTTGTGTTTGTGCCTCTGTGAAATGCTCTGTTCAACTGACAAATTGACCAGAAAAACAAGGGAGGCACTTCCCACCCTCCCCACACCTTTGAGTGCCAGCTCTCTCTGTGCACTGCAGCAGGGAGAAGAGATCCTTTGAACAGGGAGTGAAGTGTTATCCATACCTAGAAGAAATCTTAATTGGATATAAGAAAAGATTTTGTATGTTCTGTGTAAAGGAGACTAAGCCGCTTAGAAAAGGATCAAACAAACTCTCTGAAGTGGGCTGGTATCATTTGATCAGCACTTGTTTTTTTAAAATGAGATTTTTTTTTTTCCTTTAATTTGAGAAGGAGATGCTTCAGCTAAACCACAGGTTTGGAGCCTGTTGTGCCCTCTTATGAGAGAGACTATTATCCCCACCACAGGAATTACTAGCCTCATATGCAACACCTAGCCATGCACAAACCTGTTCCACGTGATTTAGAACACGGAGCTGGGGGTGCACGGCAGCCTGTGAATGAGGGAACGGCTCAGGAGGGGCAGGATCTGGGAAAGAGGGCAGCCCTCCCTGCTTTTCCTCACACCTTTCACCGCTCGGAGCAGGGAGCTGCAGTTCTGCATTCAGGTCTGCAGCTGGCAGCGGCACAGCTCCTTCAGCCCTCAAAGCTCCCGTGGCACCCTGCACCCAGTGCCAGAGGACTCCTCCCCAGCCAGGTATGCAAAGGCACAGCTCTTGAGCCGAGTACTGAGAGCACTGCACATCTGGCACCGCTGCAAAGGAGGGATGAAGTTAATTCCAGCACCCCTAGTTCTGCCTGCGATTTGCTGTGGCAGGAGCCATCCCTCGCCGTGCGTCTGCCAGCACACTCATCACCATGGCCCGGGTGCAGAGCGGCAGCCCCGGTGCAGCCAGGGCTTGTGAAGGCAGCAGGAGGCACGCAGCGTTCTTTGAAGGAGCTGGAGCTTTGTCTGAGACTTCTGCTTCGTAGCTCAGCAGCTCAAATCTGCTTCAGTGGAGATGGATTCCTTCAGGAAGGATTAATCTCCAACCACTGTTGTTGGTTCCCAGGCTCAGCAATCCTGGCAGAGGTGGAAATCATCAGCACAGGAGCCAGAAAACTCTGCAAGTTCTACCACTGTGAAGGTAGCTGCCCCGTGCCCCTGCCCTTGTCAAGGGACGGGCCCTGTCTCCCTGCCCAACGAGCAGGTAATAGTTCCATCTGGAGCTTTTCAAGAGAGAGAGAAAGGGAAATGCTTTTCTGTATATACACACCGAATACAAGCTGGAGCTTCAGACCAGCGCTCTGGGGTCTCCTCTGCTGAAGCTTTTATGTAAAAAGCCATCCAACGCCAGACTTGCTCCAAAAATGCACTCACTGAGGAGAGTGCCTCATTTAAGGTCAGCTGGAGACCAGACTCCTCTATACAGATAGACTGAGCTCAGAGGCTGCTGCTTTATAGTGGCACTGCATTAGACACAGGTGATTTCCTCTTCTTTCCTCCTTTTTTTTTTAAATGGGCAGTCTGGCATGCAATCTCTTCCTGCTAATCTGAAAAACAAGGGAATCAAGGCATTCCTTCACTTACAGGAATGTTGAAGCCATATTTTTCCCAACATTACTCTGGTGTGACCTCCCAAATGGCCTCAGCAGCAAGTCACGGTGCTGGTCTTCCCAAGAGTGGTTGGACACCTTTTCAGTCACTCTGGTTTGTTATTTCTCCATCTGTGCTTTAGCTAATACACTTCCGAAAATTAACAAAGTTTCTTTTAAATTCCAACTGAAAATAAATTCTTTTTGCTTGGTCTATTTTCCATACGCCCAGAGGCACCCACAGGGCAGTGGCAGTTTCACATACTCTGCTGTGACTGTTTCTAACACCCCTTCCAACCGCCCCAGCACACGGCAGAGTTTCTTTCCCCACAGAGTTCCTGCGGCTACAGAAGTGGAGGAATGGTGCAGAGCTGCTGCGAGGCATCAGCCTTTTCTTTGGGGATGCTCTCCAAGGGGGATGCAGCTCCTGTCTCCATGGCCACAATCCTGCTGCCCCATGCCCTGCACCCAATGCCACCACCAGCAGCAGACACGCGCCAGCCCCTGACCCTCACTGGCTGCCCAGCCTCCACTTCCCCCCATTTTGGAGGGAACCACCAAAGGAGGGACATCAGCACCACTGGTATTGGAAGAATCACAGTGATACCAAGAACCACAGAGCTGCCACTTGATCCCACAGCCGGTTCAGAGCACGCGCTGTGCACGGCTTGATCCATGGGTAAAGGAGGATGACTGCCAGGATGATATTTTTCTTTTGCAACCTCGTGTCAGCTCATATAGCATCGTTTCCAGATAATGATAACAAGTCTCAGCCATTGCCTATCCTTTAATGCAATCAATGAGTCTCTCCTGTTGGCAAGTTAATAGGAACAGGCCCTGCTCAGCACACACAGGAATG
>NW_010424513.1:5505-9538 GCF_000710305.1 Buceros rhinoceros silvestris
CCAGGAGTCCCTCAGCTCCCACCGCACAGCCTACTCCTTCCCCAGCTCCAAGGCAGCTCCAGTCCCCTCAGTGTTCCAGTACTGAAAGGGGGCCTACAGGAAGCATGGGGAGGAACTTTTTAAAAGCGCATGAGGTGATAGGATGAGGGGTAACAGTTTCAAACTGAAAGAGAGTGGATTTAGATCAGGTATAAGGAAGAAATTCCTCACTGTGAGGTTGGTGAGACATGGGCACAGGTTGTCCAGAGAAGCTGTGGATGCCCCGTCCCTGGCAGTGTCCCAGGCCAAGCTGGATGGGCTCTGAGCACGGTGCTCTAGAGGAAGGTGTCCCTGCCCACGGCAGGGGGGTTGGAACCAAATGATCTTTAACATCCCTTCCAACCTAAACCATTCTGTGACTATAGGAACACTTCAAACAGCTCACACCAGAGAACCTCCTGAGCTGAGAAAAGACTTACCTATTCAAAGACACCTCCCCAAGGAAAAAAAAAGTTGGCAGGGTGGAGAGGAGCATTTCTCCATCCCTGCAGACCCCAGAAGAGGAGATGCCCTGCTCCTGTCCTCTCCTCATGTGCCTGAGGACAGGACCTGCTCCTGCCCGTAGCACTGTTGGGGCTTGGGTTGGGGGTGACCATTCCAGGTGACCCCAAGAGCACTGCCAGGAACAGGATAGTCACCTAAAGGGAGATGTGGCCTTGCGGGATGGGACAGATCGACAAGTCCTGCAGCACCCAGGCTGTGCCCAGGAGAGCAGCAGTGTCTGCCCCAGGGCATGGGGACAGTCACCCTCACACCAGAGCCAGGATCTGGCCAGGCAGCTGCGCAGCCCGCAGTGGCCAGCATGCATTCCCACAGGAAAGCCTGCAGCTATCCCACAGCCTGGCCCCCGTGTGCGGGTCACGCTGCTGCTCCCCACACAACACCCTCAGCAGGGAGCGCACGGCCCCTGTAATCCTGTGTGTCACTAACAGAACCACGGCGGCACAGGCGCCTCCTCCTCAGACCAACAGCAACAGGACACCGGCACAAAACGCACAAAAGCAATGCCAGGCATCCGAGTTGAGTGCAGTCAAGTTATTTATTATTCTTGAAACCAAACTGCAAATTTTCGAACTGATTTAGACACAACTGCCTCTTCAGTCTCTGCAACACAGACATCCTGCATGCCAGGGCAAAGAGAAATTGTGAAGATGAGCAGGGATGCTCTGGGAGTAGGGAGGCAGGGGGCTCAGCTCGCCTCAGTGCAGCAGGACGCTGGGTGAGGGGTAAGATCGTGGCTCTGCGGTCAGGGAGCCGCTATTTGCAGGAAGCCAGCGTTTCACCCAAGCTGGGATGCAGATCTGTCCAGACGCCGTACTCTGCTGTTTCAGAGAGCTAATGTGGATCAAGGCACCTGAAGCTGAAGGAAATTCCTTTCTGGTTCAAAAGTGAGGTCCTCCAGGGCACCAGCTGCTGCTTCCAGTGGCACCAGAAAACCCCCCCATGCTAACGCTTAAGCATGGTCTTGGCACAGCCAGAGCTGCATTTTCTGCCCCTTTTATTTTACTCCCTGTCCTGATCACCAAATAGCCACTCCACACAAAGAGCTTCCCCCAGGCAGTCCCCAGAGCAGGGGGTAAATTTATTAATTCTGACTTTCCTTAGGACCCAAATTCCGTTGCTTCCCAGATCCCACCGTGTTTGACTCACTGTGCCATCTCTTATGTTCAACAGATATGAACAGCACACATCCATATGTCAAGCAGTGTGGTGCAGCCTGATCACAGGTTTTTACATCAATATGTGGAAAGTTGTAAAGGATTTGCAAAACATCCGTTCTGTGACTGTCTGTTCCCTACATGTACTCTGCTTTGCACCTGTTTTCCTTTCAAAAAACCTTCAACAAAAACAGGGTGAAAGAAAACCTCTAATGACAAGATGAATCTCCTAAGCTCTTAGTCTTTACATAACATAAATCAGATAGTGAGAATGATTATTCATACCCCTAAACTATGCTCTATTTTAAATCCTTTCTTCACTGAAACGCCAACAAAAAGTTAAAAAAAGCCATTCCGAAGGGATGGAAGTAGGAAGTACAGCTGCCACTCCGACCTCTGCAAATTCCCTGTCCTGTTTACGTGTTCCATACGTGTATAGAATCGTGTAAGCCCGATGGTTTCCGCACGTTTGCAAAACAGCCCTAGTGAACGGATTGTGAATTACCATCGATAACGGCCCTTCTAAAGGGTGCCAGTGCTGCCCTCGCAGCCCTCCTTGTGCGCCTGGGGGGAGAGCCCCTACAGGGCTCATCCCTTCCTGCCACTGTTAGACCTCACCAGCTCAACACATCAATCCAGAAATTAGGAAATACAGAATTACTTCCCTACCAAGAGAAGTTCAGAAGACAAGCCCCACCACAGGCAGATGGCACAGTAATAATAATTATTGCCTTACATTAGCGGAAACAAAGGAGGAATGCCAAGATATCAAAGCATTCCTCTGCAATAAGAACTCCTGGCAGGTTATCACCACTGAATGGTCACTCTCCCTAACTAAAAATCTGTGAGTTCAAACAACAGCAGAGAGTTTTCTCTATAATGAATTCAAGGACAATTAGCTGGAATCACCCAGTGAAACCTAAGATACCTCAGAGGAAGTGTTATGGCTTGCCATAAAAATATATACACTTCATTTGTTATACTCAAAATCTTGTTACAGGCAAAATGGAGCACACATCTGAGGTGCAGGGATTGATTGCTAGTCTAATTAACATTTTACCGGCCTGATCAGAATATGAGGAGCAGTTATTATTAGTCCAGTTACGACAGCACTAACACTTACACTCCAAATTATCTAATCATTACTTTAAAAGTTATTAAAAATCCAGCTGAAACCTTTATTGATAAATTCCCTGGTGCTCCTGCAAGGAGGAGCTCCCTGGCACCGGGGTTCTGCTCCTGCCGGGACCCGCAGAGACCCTGAGCTGCCAGCACCCTCCTGCACCCAGGCTCATCCCCACCACAGTTTCATTAATTATGGGGTCACAGATGGTTCACACCAGCCAGCTGAGCTCCCGGTTAGCACTAGCAAGTCACTAATGACAAGCAGTTAAGCCACAGCCAAAACAAACTCTCGCAATGGGCACCCAACCCCTGGGGCAAACACGCCAACGCCACCGACCCCACAGTAAGCAGGTGCAGGGCCTCGGACCACCCAGTCAGGACAGAGCCCTCAGCACTTCTTCAGCAACAGCAAAACTAGAACTAATGTGAAAACTAAAATTGTGGCCATTCAGTACCTAAAGGGGCCTGTCCGAAAGCTGGGCAGGGGCTGTTCAGGAGGGGCTGTGGGGACAGGACAAGGGGGATGGTTCCACTGCCAGAGGGAGAGTCAGAGCAGAGAGAAGGGAGAGATTGTTTGTGCTGAGGGTGGGCAGAGCCTGGCCCAGGCTGCCCCCAGAGGTGGCAGCAGCCCCATCGCTGGCCCCATGGCAGGTCAGGTTGGCCCTTGGGGCTCTGAGCCCCCTGCTCTGGGGGCAGATGTCCCTGCTCCCTGCAGGGGGTTGCGCTGGGTGAGCTCTGAAGGTCCCTTCAGCCCAAACCAGACTGTGATTCTATGACACTAAGTTAATCTGGTGAGGAAAAGCATCAAGAAAAGCAGAGCCATTAAGAAACACTCTGGGAAGATGCTCCTCAGGGGAGGAGTTGGTGCCCAGCAGGCTGATGGCTGGAGTTCCAGCGAGCCCACAACCATTCACATCACCTCCATCCTGGTTTTGCTGGACTTGGAGAAGCAACCCATGTGCAGGTGTTCCTCCTGCAGGACACCACAAGGACACCCTGCTGGTCTGCTGCCCAGAAGGTACCCACGGCAGGTATGGGTGGCAGTGCTGGGCACAGCAGGCCTGAGGCTCTGGGCTGCTCCCCTGCAACTCGCTCCTCACTGAGCCCCTGGAAGGAGCTCAACCCCCAGCACACAGCGGCGGGCCGGACACTGGGATGGAACAGAAGAGCCGGGAGACGCTGGGGTGGCCGGGGGCCAGGGCCACCCCCGC
>NW_010424513.1:9649-11693 GCF_000710305.1 Buceros rhinoceros silvestris
CGCCGGCACCCTGCCCTCGGGTGTATAATGTTTAAAACCACCAGCCAGGTGTCATTAGGTGTGTAAACACAAGTGCAGGGAGTTTCTCACAGGAGCACTTCGTGCTACAACATACCTTACATCTCAGCTAATTGTGGGACTAATTAAATTATTTCTTTGATTTAGAAATCTTTTAAAGGCAATGCACTCATAGTTTTTGCCCAAATATTTTGGCAGCAGTATTTCAAAGAACACACTGTGCAAACCAGCTTGTCACATCCAAAGCAAAGCCCTCCAAGCTGCCTGGAGAGACTTGCTCAGACCTCAGCTCCAGCTAGGAGCTCAGCTCTGGGCTACCTGCAAACTCCAGCAGAGGGTATAAATTTAAATTTTGTCTTTTAAGAAATTCATACTGTCTAGTACCATTGATATCAAAGCAACTGGATGTAAATTTGATATTCACTATCCAAAGGGATGACTACATTACTTTTCATTCCATTTTGGATTTAAGACTTTCTCAAGCATCACGGGGATGCATTTGTCTGCCTCTGTTTCCAAGGTCAGGAAACGTTTTTAGTCACAGTTCACTCCAACAGCCAGGCATGCAACATTTGTACTATTTTACAACTTACCTGCAATAAACAGCATGACTGTCGAGAGCTTCTGAGGAGAATAAAGAGTAAAATATGAAAGTAATGCATCTCACAATCCATTCGCAGCCCAGAAGAACCTTTCATTAAACTCCACGCAAGGTCTTGGACCAGTCAATAACCCTGATGACTGCCACAGCCCAGCCAAGAGCAGGCAGGCAGTCTTTCACACGGTATTGGAATCCAGGGAAGGCGTCAGCCTCTCCCTCCAGGCTCACCTGGCCTGACTTCGGGAGCACATGGCAGCTCACCGCACAGAGTTATTTCTTGGACTCGAACACAGCAGAAAAACGAGCCTGTGCAGAACAGGTCCAGCAGCACTGTGACCTTGCTTGTTCCTTCATTAGAAAAAAGCTGGTACTTTCCCCCAAAATAATAAAGAGCTACTAGTGGAAAGTCAGCTCACCTCCAGAAAGGCTGGATTTGAGGGACATGATGGTACCGAAAAGTCAGCAGTGCATGTGAATCACCAGATAATTCCCGGCCAAGGTTCACGTGGGTAAAGGTTTTAACACAACTGAGCATCTTCCTCCTAGTCCCAGCTGTTTGGTCCCCGTTGGCTGCTCTCTGCCCCTCACAGGTCTGTCTGCAGGTGGTGTAGGGCTGAGGCAGGATGCTGGCCGAGCCCTGCTCCTCCGGCAGCACCAGCTCCGGCCCAGGGCTGGCGCCGAAAAACACCCATCCGCTGGCAGGCAGGCTCCCACGCCAGCGGTCTGCAGAGACCACGTGTAACACTAAGAGTGCAGGTGACAAATTCAACACCCGGCCTGTTCTGTCTGTCCCATCCATCACCATTTCTGCCAAGTCTGAGTCTCCTTTCACCAGAAGAGGTGCTGGAGGAACATCTTACTTTAGCTTTGTGAGGCCACTGAAGGCAAATTCTCACACGTGAAAAAGCATTTCAGTGGTGATTTATTTTCCTAACACATTTTGATGGGAAAAATGTATTTGCAATGACTTTGGTATCAGTGAGAACGACAGTGAGAAACACAAGAGAATTTAAGAGGATCCAGCCAGCAAAGGGACTGGAAAAAAAACAGGTTCTTCGAAAAAAAAATCCTGTCAGGGGAAGGCTCCAAGTACTCTTGCTAAAATACACAAACTGCTTCTCATGTAAATCTCACTTTTTCACTGCCTCATTGATTCCGAACAGGGTGTAAAGATGAATAATGCTGAGATAAATTTAAAGCAGAGGAAAACTAAACAACCTTTTGGGGAGGAAAAAAGATAAGATGAGATGAGAAATAGAGCTGTTAAAGACGACAATTTCTTTTTTGACATCAAATAGTTACATTCACCATAGAGATAATCTGGAAAAGCAGGAAGAAACAGCAGTTCCTCCTGCTTACTCTATTATTTCTTAAATATCTTTATTGCTTCAGACACAGGCTTGCAGCTAGGGGAGGAGGGGAAGA
>NW_010424513.1:11784-19449 GCF_000710305.1 Buceros rhinoceros silvestris
GAAAGAGGCTTGATAGAAGTAGCCAGAGCATGAGCCACAGCCTATTGCACGGCAGCTATTAGAGCAGGAAGGGACCGAGTAAGAAATCTGGTCCTTGGCCCACAGGTTGTTGGCAGGGCCAGGCCAGGCAGCCCTTGGCTTCAGACCAGCAGCAGGTCAATGCTCAGAGATGGTGGTGGGTGGATATCCCACACCCCCAGTGGAAAAAAAGATAAAGAAGGTTTAATGTAAAAACACATTACTAAAGTACTGCAGATTCCTCCTTTTTTTTCTCCTTTAAAGCACCAATACATGCTTGGAAACTGGAAAGCATCTGCTGCATCAGAGGTGGACTGGATTTTACTATTTCACCAGGTTGGAGTCTAGCAGAAGAACCCCTTCATACTCCATCCCTAGTTATTCCACAAAAGAAATTACCAACATACAACCCTTTACAAACCTCTAATCAAATCTCTTTAAGAATGACATTGATTTTTTTGATTTCAAGGAATCACAGGACTTTGGGTGTTCAAAAAATTCCCTCTACCCCAGCCACCTGAGCTGGGTGCACTGGGCAGACAGAAGGCAGCAAGGGTATGGATGCTGGGGCTGGGGCTGCCCAGCCAGAACAAGGTCACTGCCAGAGCTGGACCGTGCTTCCCGCAGGCTGACAAGACAACCAGCCCTTTGGACTCTTCATAACATCCTGGCTGGGTGGAGGGAGGAAGGGAGTTTGTTCATATAGAAACCCTGGGTAAGTTCACTGCAAAATCTGTTGAGTGAAAGAAAACTATCTTGACTGAGCACCCACTCAGTATTCACCACTGCCTTCATGTGCTTGGCTTCACAGCAGCCAGTGCTGCTGTGAACGGTAATAGGTATTTTATCAAAAGTGACAGTCACTGACCATTGTCTCACGCCACAAATACCCTTCATGTAAAGAAGGAAAATGCCTGAAGAACTGCAAATGCTTTTTGATCACCATGGCTTGGCTTCGCGAACGAAGATCTGGGAAGGGCTTTTCCCACGCTCACTGCAAGCGATGAGTGCACCCTTCGGGCCTGCGTGGTGGATTTTTTAGGTGAGGTGCAGCGTGCGCGGAACTGGCTCCACCCTTTACACCTGAGGTTCATCTGCCAGGGCCTGGCGAGCTTGGACGGTGACAGCGAAGTCCTCGGGTCGTAGGTTTCGTTAGAGTGTCCTTCTCTTAGATGGAGCCTTACAGGGCTAAACGAGCTCCATCTGCCCGGGTTTGGGGTCAGAGTTGTCCTCCTAGGATGGCTGCCCGAAGGCTAGTGAGCCCATCCTAAATGCTTTTTGATAAGATGCCCACAACAGCCTGTTTAAGGACACTTAATTCTGCTCTGCAGCTGTTATTGACATGAGAACCAAGTGGGGAGAACGACTGAAGCAGCAGCAAGTGGAGCAGACACCCCCCAGCCACAAGAGCAGTAGAGGGACAGACGGAACAGTGAGCGGACGTGGATTCAACAGGCAAGAGAACCACTGGAGCACCAGGGAAGTTCTGCCACACCAGAAGAAACTTCTCCATCTGGAGGGATAAATCCCAGAGCCTTCAACTTGAAGCTGCATGAGCTGGCAGCCAGCTGTGTGGTGACTATGGCCATTCTCACAGAGTTCCACAGCAGAGCATCACAGGCACTCACCGAACCGCCTCAGCTGTGTTTAAAAAGGGGCCCCAAGACTCAGGACCAGCCCTTGTAATGTTCCCTGCTACGGTTTCCTTATGCTTGTAGTCACTGTTAGCATCTTCCAAACCAGCCCAAGGCAATATATTGCTGCTGGAATAGTGAGACACGACAAAGAAAAGCCTCTTTAACCCCCGGTTAACGTGTGCCTGGTACACGCTTGGTAACAGGATCACCGGGGTCTCTTGTTTCACTGCTCCGTAAGTGCCACCTTGCGCACACTTGGTTTTTGAAGATAAAACCACCATTCTCTTAGCAGCTGAACTCCCCCTTTGCACGCATTCCTCCAAAAAGGATTGCTGGTGTGATTTAAGACTTTCCCAGGATCCACCTGAAGGAAACTTTGTAGGTGGCACAGTGGGACAAATTTTGCACGCTGTGAAAAACAGCTACTTAAAAGCAGCAAAAGCAAATGCAATGGGTTATGAATAGAGAAGAAGCAAGAGTCCCTCAGTTCCTTTCACTGCCTTACAAAATTAGAAGGTTTCTGTTCAGAGGGAAGGAATTTTTCTTATCACAGAATCACAGGAGATGGCCTCAGAGCCCCTGCCCAGGCAGGACCTGTGTTATTCCTGGCTGAGGAGTCTGCCCTGGAAGAAGCCTCCTGAAGACCTGAGAGTCCAAGCCAGCGAGCGAGCGAGCTGCCCCAGGCCCCCAGCCCCAACGCCTCAGGCAGTCCCCAGCTCCCCCTCCAGGCCACCTGCTCTGTGAGCCCATCCACCACAGACACTGAACAGATTATTCCTTTCCTCTTTCAATCACCACCCCCCTTTTTCCTTAAAGCATGTTTGAAGGCTATTAGCATATTCAATAGTCCTCAGTCCCGCAATATCACTTCTTGGTTTATATTTAATCCAGATCTTACATGACCTGCTCTTTCCTGAGAGACTACCTTTCACAGACTGCTAATCATGCCATCCCTGGACCCCCCCACCCCAGACCTCCCACCTCCTCTTCCCACAGGGGCCACAGAGGGACCTGCAGCCAAGCAGAAGTCCTGGGGTCCTTTGGGAAGCAGAGCCGAGCCTGCCCGTCCTGCAGGACAGAGCCCCACCGGTTTGTGCTCTCTCGCTGCCATGCACAGAGCTCTCGCAGAGCCCTGCCTCAGCAGCTCTGTGCACCCTTGTCCCCCCCCAGCCCATGCAGGACAGCCCCACAGCACTCCTGAGCTCTGCTCCTCGCACTGGTTTCTGTGGGCCTGCAGCCTGCTGTCTGGATCACGGACACGCTGTCCATGACCAGCCAAAGCCCTCCCGTCCTCAGCTCAGAGTGCAGGCTGTGTTCACTGGCCACAGCAAACACCTCCCAGAAATCAGTCCGTCCTTCTCTTCTCTACCAGAGCGACGCTGGTGCCTGGCAAGGGCTTTGTTTCAAGGCTTGCCCGTGACTGCTCTGAGTTGGGCCAGGATCATTCTTTTGGGACAGGATACAGAAATGCCCCTCTCCAGCCAGCTTTGCCTGCAATTGCCCACCCAACCCCAGCTGTGAAACCAGGATGGATTCAGCTAGGGCAGCCAGCTGAGCACCCAGCAGGTGCTGCAGACCCAGGTCCTGACAGAAGCAGGGAAGCCAGACCCCAGACAAAGCCTTCACCCTGCAAGCAGGGGCTGTGTTTTGCCAGCCGTGCCTGTCGGCACTCCAGGAATGCGGTGGCAACAAAACCCACACGTTCCTCTGGCACAGAAATACCTCTGCGTGGGCTGAGCCGCACGAATGCGCCTTCCACACCAGCATCCGCGCCGTCACGACAGGCGAGACATAAAAATAGCACTCCCCATCTCCCGCTGCCATGCTCCAGGCCAAGAGCTCGGTGTGCCGGGGGGTTACATGTGCCAGGGGGCCTGAGCAGCTGGTCCAGCCCTGTGAGAGGGGGAAATGCAGCTCTCCTGCCCACTGCCCCACACACTGCGCCTGGTGAGGCAGGGCTGCGGGGGACCAGCACTCCCAAGCAATTGAGCTCTGCTTGACACCAGTCAGCACAGGTCATCCTAGTGATGTGGAGACAAAGCCAAGTACTTAATGCTGCGACAGGAAACCAGATAATCTCTAAACTGCACCAGGTATTGGCTAAAAGGGAATAGAAAGGGGGACCGTATTCTGAAAGGCTTCAAAACTGGCATTTCATTTCTGTTCAGAGGCTGAACACTGAGCATGTCTAAACAAGTCTGTGTTACAGCAGCAAGACAAAGTCAGAAGGAACAAGGAAAAGATGAAGGAGAACCCTTTATCCAAACGGGCACACACAACCGTCTGTGCATTTCCTGCTAGTCTCTGCTTGCCATCCTATTCTGCTTTGAACTGCGTGGTGTTCTGGACAATGCTCAAACACCCTCCTCATCAGAAGGAACTCTTGGGGTACCCACAGCCCGTGAGGGGTAAAGCAGCACACAGGCAGGAGCTGCTGAGATGCTGGAAAATAACCCTAAAAAGCCCTTTGCAGCAAGCGCTGCACAAGCCCTTCCCCAGCAGAGGCAAGAGCCTGCCCCAACTCTGAACTCACACCTCCCCTGAAGAGCGAGAACTGCCATGTTTGCTCTGCACCGTGCAAATGTTAAGCAGAGAGAATTCTATAAACTCCATCTGCCACCATGCAACAGCAGCTTCTGCTGTTATTTATTTAGAGAAAATATTTGGCAGCTGGATGGTTTTTCATGAAGCAAATATGGGCAGAACAGAACAAAGCGTTCAACTTCCCCAGCACGAGTGAATAAGTCAGCGTGCCTGGGCCAACAGCAGTCCGAGAGGACCTGCCTCTGACTGCCCCACTCAGAAGGTCAGGGGTTCGCTGCTGCGTGGGCAGAGGAAAGGAAATATCGGAGTCAGGGTGCCTACATAACACCCCAGGTCAGCTGCTGCAAGAGATGTCCCCATGCATGCTTGCTGCCGCGATTTCCTTCAGCCCAGTTCCTGGGAGCCTGGTCAAACCACGCCTCGCTGTGTGCTGAGCACATGGATGGGATCTGCATCCGAGTCCCTGCACACATGTGCATCCATCGGCTGAGCCTCTGACCGGTGCCCACCACAGCAGCTCCCACTCTGTGTGCTGCTCCTGCGCTCCCTGCGCCCAGGCAGGGTGCACAGTGCCACAGTCCAGCACCCGGAGATGCTCCCATGATCACACTCAGCAGTGGGGCAGAAAGCCCTGGCATGAGCCTGCCCATCCTTCTGACAGGATGCACAAGGGCTACTGAAAAAACAAATAAGAAAAAAGTAGTAGGATCAAATGCTCCAGCCTCCAGCGTTGGAGGCAGGAGCTCTGCCTTGGACACTGACTGACCAAGCCCTTAGGCTCTGCCTGCGCTCACTCGGGACTCGGGGGAATTGTGGCAACGCGATTTCACGGAGCTAGAGAAATGAGCCATGCTGCCATGCGCTCCCTCCTTCTGGCTCACGTGCCCCCCCAGCACTGCTGACAGGGTTAAGCACACGCAGTTTGTACTAGTGCTTTCGCAGTAATTGGTTCATAAGCAGAAAAAGATGCAGGTCTGGGAGGCCCAGCTAAAGACTGCACTGGTTTTGTTAATATACAGATTTGTATTTTAGACCTAAGCAGGGAATAAATATACATTTGTCCTAGTTTCAAAGGGCACATGCTTTTTTTACTGTAGGAAGAACAATTATCCTACAGCTGCATTTCTTGTGGTAATTTTGAATGTAAAGAGGTAGTGGAAGCAGTTTAAATGAGGAGCTCACACCACACGAGCAGAGCCAGCGGCCCTTCCCCAGACACTCTGGCTGCCCTGCGCAGCAGCGTTCCCCCCAGACCTGCCGGGACACATCACACCAATCCTTCACAGCGCCACAGCAGCACCGAGGAAACCATGCTCTGCTGCAAGGTGATTCCTCAGCGTTTCCAGCTACCACGTTCTCCCTTCAGCATCACAAAAATCACAGAGCACTTCCGTGTGTTCTGAGGCATTTAAGAGTGAAGCCAGCAGGTATGACCCCACAGCTGAACTGCACCAAAACCAGAGCCCTCACTGCAGAAGAAAAGCCTCCTCTCTTCAGCTGCATCACAGTTCAGATCTTATTTCAGCATCTACATTTCAGATCCTGACCAATGAGGGCTGGAAAGAAACCAATGATCTGCCATTAACTACAGTGCCAGGAACAGAACCTTTGCCACCAGCTGCCAATGGTAATGAAGCAGGAGGTCCTCTCTGAGACACTGCCTGTCCCACCACCCTCCTCTCTGCACTGTTCAAGCCAGACTTGGCCTGAGGGACAGCAGACACAGAGCTGGCATTGTCCTTGCACTTCAGCCATGGGACATCCTCAGCACCGTGAGGTTGTGCACACCCAGCAGATGCAGGCACCATGTTCAATGCCAACAAACAGGAGCAGGTTTCTCCACGCAATCTCCCCGACACCCTCTCATGCTCCATAAACCAAAGTCCTTGTTTTTATAGTGGGCAGCACGAACCAAGGGCTGTACCAGCAAAAGCACAGCCCAGTCTGCATCCCCCGAACCGCCGTGCTCGACCTGCCGTTCATTAGCTGAATTCGTGTTTTGTACATCTAAAGCACTCGGTAGTGCGCTGTTCCGCAGTGCCACCAGACAGCAGCTTCACCTATTTGCTGACAAGCTGGGGAGAGGGGAAGGGGATCGCTCACCCAACAGGAATTCCACAGCAGAGCACGCACCCGCACCTCCGCAGAGCTGGAGCATGCTGGGCCAGCATGCCTGCCTGCCCTGGGCAAAGGCACTGCACAGTTAGCACTGCCGCCTCTATTTCCAAATGAGGAGTAGATACACAGCTTCAGCTCTTCTATATTGCAGGGATTTTAAAGTTCAGTTTATTGCAGCCTGTCAAAATCATTACTCGCCATTTGTTCCCCACTGTATCACTTTGAAGAACAACCCACGCCCTCACCTACAAGCTGGACCAGTTATTTGTTCATTTAATATTAGGAAGTAATCAGGACAGGAAAGATACTTGTGCACTATATTTATCTCTTACAGAGATTTATTTATTTCAGCAAAAATACACAAATATCTTTCGACCCTATTTAAAACCAGCATTGCTACTCAGCACAGCCACAGAGAAAAGTCCGTGCGGCCCAGGTAACAGGAACTACGACGCAGCATGTTCTAAAATAGCCGTCTTCACTGTTATGTTTTATAGAGCAATTACTCACCTGAGATGACTCTAATTGTTGTGTCAGATATATTCACTATTTAATGACTTCAAAAGCTTCACAGCACACTGCTGGCAAGGCGCTGCTGAGCGTCCAAGCGCCAACCTGTGAGCACCCAGGGACCGTTCCTGCACAGAGAGTCGTGGGTTTCCTCCGGCTGCCTGCCCCGCTCCGCTGCTTTGAACATATTTTATGAACAGCTCTGCAAGGACTGTCAGGTCAATCTGAACCCCAGGTTAGATTTTGTAAAATAAGAAGCCTTTAGAGAAAGCTACAACTACCTTTTAATTTTTTTTAGCTTTCAAGAATGCTTTTAAAAGTAATTACTAAATAAACATTCTTCTCAGCATTTGCCTTCCTCTATAAACCTGTAATAACTGGTTTCATCTTGCAAAAATGAGACACATATCTGATTTTAAATTTTCTGTGGTTTCAGGTTTTTTCACAAAAAACAACATGTAGGAAAATAAATCTTTCCTCTAATGGGGCTGTGAAGGCTGCAGGTTTCCAAGGGAAGCACAGAGCACCGCACTCCCAGCCTGCCCCAGGGGCCAAAGCACTGCTGAGGAGCCATGGACTACACTTGGGTTTGCAGTTACAGTCTGATGCGGCCAACATTCAGGGTTCCAGGGGAGTGATCTGACAAAGGAGCTGATCCCTCCATCCCAGTGCCTGGAGGTGTGCTTGCCCGGCTGGGCCCCTTCTCCCACCATCCCGGCGAGCCCCGTGTCTGCAGACCCCCGGCACTGCCACCCTCTGCACCTTCCAGAAGGCAAAACCAGTAAGAGATCAGAGACAGTAAAAAAACAATGAAGACACAGGAGAACAATCAGGAAAT
>NW_010424513.1:19694-20684 GCF_000710305.1 Buceros rhinoceros silvestris
GGCATTACCAGGAGAGCCACATTTCTAGAACTGAACACCACCCAGAAACAAAATCTCAACGGGGGGAGCCTTAGACCACCTCATGACACGAGGGAACTGAGCCCACCCACTCTGAGGGCGACACCCAGAGAGAGCTGCTGCTCCCGCAAAGCACTGCTCTTCTGTGAAACACCTGAAACCGCCACCTGACAGAGGCAGGAGCCCCAAAGCCTGAGCAAGAAACCACGCTGCCAGCATCTTCAGCTTCCTGCAATCCATTAACGCCCTGAAACCCAGAACCTCTGGATAGACAAGCAAAGTTATTGACAGCAGACTGGCTTTTGACTGCCTTCAGGAGAGCTCTCAGCCCTGGCAGGGCTCAGCTGGGCAGCACGAGGAGTCACCAGCACACCAGGAACCCCCTAAGCCAGGGCACAGCCCCCCGGCACTGCAGGGCCAGGGCTCTGCAAGAGGCTGCTGCCAGGAGGGAGCAGGACTGCCTCCGCCAAGCGACGCAGAGTTACAGAGCCCACTCCTACACACGCGTGAGAGCAGGACCCCAGCAGCTGTGCCTGCCATCGCTGGGCTGGCATGTACAGAGCCACTGTAAGAGGCTGTTCACACAAAGCTGTGCAAAGCACCAGCGTGGACCCGTGCGTGCGTTCCTGCCTGCCCCTGCAGCACTGCAGACGTCAGAGCCAGCCTTTGGCTCTGGAGCTGCTCTCCTCCCTCCCTCCAGCACAGGCAGCACTTGTGCAGGGCCCTCAACACCCGCTCCTGAGGAGAAGGCAGCTGCCCAGGACACGCTCCAGGATGGCGTTGCTTCCTTTTGGTAACTTGCTCTCTTGCCCTAGCAAAGCAGGCAAGTTTTCCTCTCATGGATTAAACTGCTCCCAGGAAGCCCGTGAAAAAATCAAATACAGCCTCACTTCTTCCCTATTTCCCTCCCCAGGACCTGCCGTGCCACTTTCATCCTGGGTGAGCGTGGCTGGTCTGCAGGCTGGCCGTGGG
>NW_010424513.1:20810-23890 GCF_000710305.1 Buceros rhinoceros silvestris
TTTCGCCCCCCTCATCCCCCCAGCTGCCACAGGCACCCCTTGTTGCCCATCAATTGGCTTCGTCACCCTGGGACAAGGCACAGCTGGTGTGAAACCCTTGGGGAAAAGCAAGCACACGTGGCATTTTGAAAATACCTTCAGTGTCGCATATGCTTCCCCTTGCAGTGGGTTAGCCAGCAGCCTGCTCGGGGACAGGATGCCACCCTCTCTGCTGAGATCCGCAGGGCTGCAGGGACTCAACTGGCAGGGCAGAGGAGCTGGGGGTGCAGGGGGCACGTCTCCCACAGCCTGAATTAACTGAGGCAATGAGTTATGTGCCAAGACAAGGGTGACCAAACAGGTGGCAGATGTCCTCAGAAAGCTGTCTGTTGGCTAGCTGTGGCGTGAAGGGCTTGCCTTCCCTCCCCTCCGTACAAGGGAGGCCACAACAGGCAAACTGCAATGGGAGGGAGGAGCCCCGCTGCTGCCGGCACTGCTGGGGATGCTGCACTTGCCCTACTGCTGATTCCGACCCAAACAACCCAGTCAGGACCTTGGAAGGAGAGGGAAAGACTTCCAGGAAATTCCCAAGGCTGTGCCAGCCCGATACAGGATCCTGGCCCCACACCAGCCCCATGGCTCTTGGTGGCCATCATGCTGCTGCTGGTTCTGCTGTCCTTTGTCCAAAAAAGACCCTTACCAAAGATCCCATGAAAGAGGCCTGAGCTGCACCAGCAGTGATCTATAGGACATCGGTTCTTCCTGACAATGATGTTCACCTTGGCTCACCTCTTTTCTGTGAGTGAGCTGTGCATACAGGCTGGTCACCACCAAGAGCTTCCAAGCAGCACCACTGCCAAGCACAATGAGAAGCTGACAGGAGCAAACGGCTAGTGCTGTACTTGGTCGTTCAGGAAAGTGCAAGCCAAAACACTGGAATAACCATTGTGGACAGTGTGGAAGCAGCAGGAACTGCTCTTCTCCTCCGCAGCTGTTTGTGTAAGTCCCCACCCCATCGCCCAAGCCAGCGCAGGGTGATGTGCCGCCTTGGCCAGGGCAAGACTGTTCTCTGGGAAGTGAAGTGAACCAAACCAGCAACACCATTACCTGCCTTTGGCCAAGACCATCCCCTTGGTTTTGCACGGAACCACAGAAACGCAGTTGTCCCTCTGGGGTGGGACCCCCAGGGAGGGTCTCTGTCCCTGCCCCTGCTCGGAGTGGGGCCAGCCCTGGGCTCAGACCAGGTTGCTCAGGGCTTTGCACCCTGGGATCTTAAAACCCCCCATGGGTGGAGATCCCACAGGCTTTCCTCCCCACTCTGTTGCCTGGGGGAAGGTTTCTACCCACCTGTGGCAAGGCAGTACAGGACACACAAGCCCCACCTCTTCCCTGCCCTTTCCAGAGGTCAGGCACAAAATGCTGATACAGAAAAATGCTGCTTATCTCACTGACGTTCAGGAAAGGTTCGGTCCCAGCAGTAAATTACCCACTGCCTCCACATTTGTCCTCCGAGACAGTGACGGGACATCAGCCCAGTCACAGAGGAGAAGACGCATATTCTAAAATTCAGTAGGGTTTTAGGACTTTAAAAGTCAGACAATGTTTTAGGGATGAATACTCCTAAATAATGAAGATGAGTATTAGACCACCTAGGAAAGCATGACTGTTTAGGAGCTGTATAATTACTGCCATTCAGAAGCGTGAGCACAGATGCAGCAGTGGATATTGCAACCTGAAACAATTCTAAGGGAGTACGTTATTGCAATGTACCTGGGTAAAGGGGTGGCCGTGTCATTAATCGTCAGTGAAATGTCTGCATTGAGGCAGATGACAGCAGCATGTTGACGTCCTCCTTACGTCACACATTTTTTACTCTCTGGTAGCCAGGGAAGTTCTTTATTTAGGAGCCTGCTAGGAGCTGTTTCCAACTGGTTTTCAACACTGAAGCAGTCCACCTCAGATCTTGTGTATACAAAATAATTTATGGAAGAAAACCACTGGAAAAGATCTGTGTATTTCTGTGAAAACAAGGTTTAATCAGAAAATTCCTGACTAGCTCTTCCTCACACGCTGAATGACTGCAAGAGCCGAGCTGCAGTAACCTAGCTGAGCTGGCAGGCTGTATCCTCTGGGCTTTTCTCACTGAAGGTGCCCTGGAAGAGCACTAAGACGTAACCCATCACTCCACCATTGTTTAGGCTTGACACAGACCCCGTGAGCAGTGAGCCTGAGCTTCCCAGGAGGCTGCTGGGGCGGGGGTGCCGTATCCCATCGGCTTTTCCTGGACCACTGACTTGCCACCAGCTCCTCAGCACCTATAGACATTTTTCCTGACCTTTCTCAAGCACCTTCCAATAGCAACCCATTCCCTTTGGTGACCATCAGTAGTGAGACATGGCACTGAGCAGTGTCAGGCCCGTGGAGTCACTTGTAGAAAGAGCCTTCCAAGCATTACAGCTGTCTGCCTGGAGAGAATAATCACCCTGTGTCCCAGGCTGGGCAGAGGATGCTGATGCATAGACGTGTGGGCTGGTGCTGCACTCACCAGGACCTCAGAAAAAGCTGTTTGTGGGCCAGAATTCCCTTTGGCTTTATCAAATGAGATGATTTGCATGATTCTTCAGCAATTATCCAAGTCCTGGGACTCTATAACAGGTCACTTTTTCTGGTTGATATGATGATATTCCTCTAAGCTCTTAATGTGTGGCCGAAATGGTACCAAAGCCATCCTAGGCAAAGCAGCCCCTATTGCCGGTCCGTCCCCAGTATTACCCATGGCAGTGTACAGCTGGCACGCTCCGCTCACCTTCCAGGGGTTTTCCTTCAAAATCTGATTCACAACTTCAACAAATTTCACCACAGTGAAAGCTGGATTTCTAACTAACACTGGGCTGACAGGTGGAACTTACCTTGACAATTAATTGAAAGGATGTAGAACGGAATCAGCAAGGGGAAAGCAGCTTTGCTACGTGCATGAAAGCTTGAAATTAGAGACATGGAATGGGGGTAATAACATTATATTAATGTGAAAGGAAGCCCTGAGAGCTGACACAGTCTGTGCAGCAGGAGTTTGGGCATTGGTGGTTTAATAAGGGGTTCAG
>NW_010424513.1:24035-24842 GCF_000710305.1 Buceros rhinoceros silvestris
TCAAAAGGAAGCATCCTTCTCCTTCATCCTTCTTCAACTCACACTTCTGAGTCATGGATCCACCCTGCCCGGCTGTTTCGCAGACCTGAGTGTCATCTGCTTGCTCTGAGAAAGGTCAGTTATCCTCTTACTTCACCAGGGAAGTCACGTTGGTCTGCAGCAAGAGAGATGATGAGTTTCTGGGATAAATTTCCACTGAACATTTTATTTAAAAGTGGTTTATTTTCAGCTCATTCTCTTCCAGAATTCAAACCTCAGTTACACTACTCAGTAAGGAAAGGGAAGAGCGATACTTGCTGTTATTATAATCCACGTAAGATCCAGGCTATGTGCAGCGCCAGGAAGATCCCTGGACTTGGTTCATGAGAATAAGAGCGATAAGTCCAACTTCCGATCAGAACTGGTGTTTTATCCCCTGGAAGTCTCCACTTGGCATGGCATTCTCATGCACTGGATGAAACACGAGCCATTTATCATGGTCTCTGAGGCCGAACCAGCACCGAGTTTTCTGCACATGCAAAAGTGCTTGGGTGCCAGGTCCCACTGGAAAGATTGGGGTCCTCGCCTCCAATGCCACGGGGTGAACCCTGGCTGCTGCTCTCAGCTCTGCAGCCCTTGGTTCTGCAGCCATCAGCGGGAAAGCGTGAGCAAACCAAAGGGTGAGGCTCCTGGCTTAGCTCAGGCTCTGCCCTGGGAACGTGCTGGTGTCTCTGCTGGTGGGGGCAAACCAGCGATGCTCAGCCAGCTGCCCGAGCTGAGGTCCATCAACTGCACAGCCTGGCAGAAGCCACCGGTGGGGCCAGCCTC
>NW_010424513.1:24897-25292 GCF_000710305.1 Buceros rhinoceros silvestris
GGGTCCCATCACCTGCCCGGCCGGCCAGAACCCCCCGGTGGGGCCAGCCTCCCCTTGCAGGGAGCAGCCAGGCTGGGGGCGCGCCATCTGGGCAGCTTCATCTCCCGCCCTTCACACAGCCATGTGAAGCCAGTCCTGCCGACAATAAACATTCATACTGGCTGCAACCTGTGCTTCAGAAGTTATGTTAAAGCTGGTTGATTCGCTGTGGGCTTGGTAGAAGCTATAATTATATTTCTAAGCCATATGGGATTCTTGACAAGGAAGGAAAGAAAAAACCCCAAACCTCCTTGGTCTTGTTTGAGAAGCACAACACGGCGGGAAAACCTGCCGTCATGCTGGGCTGGCAGCGAGGGCGGAGGGGCTGGTGCAGCCCTGGGAGGGGTGCAGCCCCT
>NW_010424513.1:25529-25739 GCF_000710305.1 Buceros rhinoceros silvestris
TGGCACACTGGTTCTCGCTGCTTTGCCCATCCCATGGCACTCCGGGCACACCGTGCTGCAGGAGCCCACCAGTGCCATACCCCACCGTGTCCCAGGCTCCCCACCTGGCATAGAGCGGGACAGCCTGGCCGCAAAGGAGGGTCTTTCCAGGGGGCCAGCAGCCCCAGGGCCTTCTCCACAGCGGGCAGGGGCAGACGGGCGACCCCCCTC
>NW_010424514.1:0-2309 GCF_000710305.1 Buceros rhinoceros silvestris
GAAGACAGAAAGGTGTGAGACTCCACGTCTTCCCCAAACAGAGATTTGCACTCGCTGCTGAAGTTACTAAATGGACATATTAAATGGACATATAATTTATTACCCAAAAGCCCATTAGTTCCTGTCAAAAGCTAGGGAAAAGAAGTCACAGTATAAATATTTAAAGTATTAATGTAAAGATTTTTAAGGAACACTCAGATGACACGAAGCAGAGGAACTGGGTTATATGTAAGGCTTGCACATGTGAGACTCATCTGTGAGATTTCTCCTCCCTAAATCACTGAGCACCCCAGGAGAGCGTAAAGGAGCCATGGAAATATTCCCTCAGTTCTCTAAGAACACGCACTCAAATGTACAGAAACATACGTACGGTTCAGTGGTTGTGATTTTATTGGTTGCCTCAAACGGTGATGGGATTAAAGCATTCCAATCAGGTATGTCTCCAGGAAATCCTCATGTTCTGCTTGCATTCAGATCAGAACAACGAAGACTAGAAGCCAGTGGTCCTACTGCGGCATGTTGTCAGAGTATCTTTTATTTGGAGACATGGTGAAACTGGGACCTTTGACATCCCTAAAGGGTTCATGGCATTGACATCTCTTCCCCCTCTGCCTCCTGAGGTGAAGAAGACAAAGCCTGGGCAGAGAGGGACGTGCTCTGCCCAGAGGCACAGATGTGGTTGGGCACCTGGCAGCGGGGAGCAGAGCCGCTGGTGCTTGTGACCTGGAGCCTTTATTTCACAGGGTTACTCCTGGTTTAGCTGCACGACTCCCGGTTTATGTGCCCTGTATCCCAGTCACACCAGTGGAGGCCACTTTGTTTTTACCCTGGGTGCATCTCTGCATCTCCAGCATCTCCACGAGAGTTTAGTCAGTGTATGGCCACCACGACCCTGCACGCTGACCCCCTCCTCGAGTCACTGGCTGTTTTGTGCCTCTGCCCTGTGAAATCTCATCCACAAAGTGGAAATCTGGGGTGTTGGCTCTTCGAGGACAGGAGGAATCAGCACAGCAGCAACAGAAGTGCTCCAAACCCGCTTCCTCACAGTGCCTCAGTCCTGATTTGGGAAGATCACTTTTAAAGATAAAAGGATAATTCAATCATCATTTAGTTTCTCTCCCTTTGAGACTCCCAGCCAGGAATGATTGATTGGAAATTGTCATGAAAGCTGCTGCATTTCAGACAGGCTTCGAAAAGCTCTTTCATAATGAGCAGCCAATTCGCATGGGCATGAAAACGAACTTTATTTTAAAGACATGTTTTAAAATATGTATTAGAGGGGAAAAAAAGACACTGGTATTTAAACTGAGCAGTTATTAGCTTCCCTCAACAGTCCTTTTTAGTAACAATTGCCTATTAATTATTTACTGACAGCGAAAGATTTGATCTCTAGCAAATTCTTCGGATTTTGTTGGTTTCTCTGCAAAGTCTGGCACGTGGCAATTCCAAATTCCAGGTTCAGTTACTCACTTTTTTTCCCCTCCCTGTGGTAAAGTTCAAACTGACTGTGGTGAAAGATTTGCTTCAGGAAGGGTTGGGGAATTTATTAGTTTGTCAGCATTACACAATATTGCACAAAATACGAACAAGTGAAATCCGTTACCTTGGCAAAGCAATTAAACCCGTGGACGTCTGAGGCGTCCTGCTTGTCAAACGCAAATAAGCTCGTTCAGCGTGGTGCCAGGAGGGGCTCAATATCTGCGGTTTTGAAGGAATAAAAGGTTCCACAGAACTTGGTTTTCTTTGTTTTTTGAAGAGATGAGGCTGATGTGGCATTTAGATTGTGAGAGATAGATGTTATGTCCTCAGTGTAGTGAAACCTTCCCTGGACTGTGCTTCTTACAGAACTGCCATCAGGGGAACCCTGTGAGGAATGAGCCTGAGAGTGCCCCCCTCCAGGCCCTCTGTGTGAGGACTCTCCTGTGGCCAGCAAGTTGCATAAGGCAGGTTAAAAAAAAAAATCTCATCTCACACAAATCTCATCTCAGGGGACCACATCAACGTGATCAATATCTAAGGCGGGGTCAGGAGGATGGGCCAGACTCTGCCCAGTGGTGCCCAGTGACAGGACAAGGGGCAGCGGACACAAACTGGAACACGGGAAGTTCCACCTGACCATGAGGAGACACTTCTTTGCTGTGCGGGTGAGGAGCCCTGGCCCTGGCTGCCCAGAGAGGTGGTGGAGTCTCCTGCTCTGGAGAGATCCCAAACCCGCCTGGACGCCACCCTGGGCACCTGCTCTGGTGACCCTGCTCTGGCAGGGGGTTGGGCTGGGTGAGCCCCAGAGCTCCCTTCCAACCCCAAAAGTC
>NW_010424514.1:2439-2640 GCF_000710305.1 Buceros rhinoceros silvestris
TCTGTGTGACCCAGTGATTCACGCTTTATGAAACAAGCTCATGTGAAACAGTTCAGGAGCAGGAATCCTCCGCTACATCCAGCCTGTCTCATCGTTTTTTCCATTCGAGTGACTGTTTTGTCTGCCTGAAGCATCCAGAGCTGGCCGGGCTCCACCCGGTCCCCCCGCCGAGAGACCGCCCGCGGCACCCGCGGCACCCGA
>NW_010424514.1:3000-4243 GCF_000710305.1 Buceros rhinoceros silvestris
TGAGTGCGGGAGAACATCAGCGAAACCCGCAGTTCGCTGAGGATTGCGCTATGGAGCAGCATTTCCAGACGGGGATGAGAGACCACACAGGTCTTCAAAGCGAAGTTACGTTAAAGTGATCCACTGTAGTCCGTATTTGTTGTTTTGAGTAATCAACTCTTTATTCCAAGCATTTACTCCTCGTTTTAAGTGCTTCTCTGCTTTAAAAGTAAATGTAGTTTTATTAATAATAAGATGTGATGAAAACCCCAGTTAAATATCCTGTACAAGCACGGTCCACGAAGGCACAGCCGGGTCGCAAACAACTTAGCAATGCCTGCAAATGGAACCAGTGCTAAAAAAAAAACCTCATTAGGAAATTCTTAATGCACGTCTTGGCGATATGGTCTGGGATTATTTTCCTCCTGTAGGGTCTTGTGTTTGTGGCTTCGTTGCCAGGCCAAGTGATTGAATCTTATCGGTTACTTGTGTCATCAGCTTACGGAGTTTACAGTTGTGTAAAGTGTACAATTCACCAAAAATCACTGTGCAAGCTCCAGGCATGGACTTGTTCACTTTCTAATTCATTTTCAGTCACCCTTTGACAGAGCAACTTTCGCTCGTCTGTAGTTCCTGGTATTTTATCAGAAATCCTCCAACCTGATGATCCCTCCACCACGTGTCTGTAATATTTAGTAGACAACGTAGTCTCTCCTTGCTGTGCAATTCAGATTCAAGACATTTCCTGTGTCTCATGAATTTTTAATTCTTTTTAAAGCAGAGCCAGTACCTTGCGAGATATCAAAAATGTTAGACTGCTTCTTCATCGATGGACCAGGGTTTACACAGCACAGAAGAGGCACCAAATGTGACCACCATCAGGCTTGGTGGCGTCTGAGGCTGACTTCGTGCTGTGGGTAGCTACGGCAGTGCAGAGGGAACCAGAGAACAAGTTCTAGTTGGTGCAGCTGAACTGGATGACAATTAAAATAAGGTTTCCCCATGAACTGCGGCCTTTTGCCATATTTATGTATTTATGAATATCCTGGTCCGGGTCAGGACAGAACTCCTTCTGATCGGTGGTTTCACTGTCCAGCTCAGTCTCTGCTCGGTGACGACACTCTCTGAAGGTCCCGGCAGGTCTGTGCAGACAGTGGCTGCTCCTGGCAGTGGCAGCACTGGCTGGTCACAGTCACGGCCAGGGGCTGGGGTGCAGAAAGGCTCTGGCTGGCACCTGCTGCTGCGCAGAGCAAGGTCACTGCTG
>NW_010424514.1:4380-7530 GCF_000710305.1 Buceros rhinoceros silvestris
TGAACCCTGTGTCCCACGCTGGGCTGGGCTGAGTTGGAGGCTGCACCTGCAGGGAGGAGTCCGTTCTGCCGTCGATCCCAATCCAATTCCTGAATCCAGTTCTGGAATCCAGCTCCTACATCCGGTTCCCATCTGCCACTGAGCCCAGACTGGTCCTTCCCCAGTGCCTGCCCACAGCATCAGTGGTGATGGTGACGTGGTTGCCATCAGAGGGGATGGGTTTGGTGATCGTGTTATCAATTTTGTATATATTTCATTTCATTGTTATTATTCTCATTAAAGCAGTTTTAGTTTTCTTTTCTAACCCATCAATCTCTCTCCCTCATTCCCTTTCTGTTCCCCCTTGGGGAGGGAGAGGGGCTCAGAGAGAGCATCTGGCCAGCCCAGCCCTTAGCCGTGACAGTGAATTCATGGGGTGTCTGGTCTCTCCTGGTTCCCAAGCCAAGCTACTCCTTCACCACGATTTAAAGCCCAATCCCATAACTACCTGTAGTTAGTTCAGTCTAAGGGTATTGAAATCAAAAATCAAATAATGCAGAGTTAATATGAAGGATAAAAAGTGTTTACTCTGCTTCCATTCCATATATTAATGGTAGCGTTTGAGAAGCAGAGGATGTCTCTAAACAGCATTAGAAAGGCGAAGCACAGAAATTTCCATCCACCTTTTTTTAACCCCTTGAGAAAATTCGGTTGCAATACATGCAAGAGCAGAAGACATGTTCATCTGCTTTTTAAGGAGAGTTACTGCTGGTCTTGACATCATTTTTTTAAAATGGCCTCTGGTTTCGGTCTTAAGCGGGACTAATTTCATGAAAATTGGAAGTGATAAATTATTCGGTTTGCTAATACTGGCTTTCCACGATGGTAGATGATTTCATTGTAAAAGCTGCAGAAGACAACTGGAGAGGTTCATTCTTCTAAGGTCTTGGCTCTCATCTGCTTTCTCAAAGCTTTTTTCTCTACATATTCCACAACCCAAAGGTGGTGACGCCTTGCTAATTCTGCTTTTAATCCTTCTTTTAATGCACACTTTGCATATATGTCTCTGGGCAGCAAAATCTCGGTGCCTCCTGTTAAAAGCTCAACCACCAGAACAACACGGCTGTTCTGTGGATCTTTTCCCAACTTCATACCCGGCTGCACCTGAGAAGAAATGCAAATGCCCCGAAGCACAGCTCACAGGGTATGATCACCCGATTAACTCCTATTTAACAGGTTTTGCTCCCCATTTTTTGCATCCAGGCTGTCCTGAGCGCCTGCTTCTCTCCAAACCAGCCCTGCTCGCTGGTGAGCGCTTGAGTGCAGGCAACTCCTGAGGTCAGCAAAGCTTGTACCCTTGAGGGACTTTGTGCCCGGGGGCAGCCCGCACGGTGCCTTCAATCCACTCATGCCTTTTCCACCGGCTGTGGCAGCTCTGTGCAGGCTTCTGGAGCAGCTGCTTCCAACGTTCCTCTGAAAGTGCAGATTTTCTTCAACCCTCTTGGAAGCCTTTGCCATCTCAGAGCCAAATTCTCATAACAGGTATTCCAAGTTTCACTTGCAATCACTTTGAGGAGCTTTGCTGCTGGAGAGGAGTGTCAAGCTCTTCCCTTGGGTTGCACTTCCAGCCCGTTGAGCTGCTGAGGTGGAGTCTCAGTTGAGAGGAAGTTGTGGGCAGGGAGTGCCGTGAAGGACTTTTCGCTTTGAATTTACGCCTCTCTTTGGTCTGTCACAGCTCAGATTTATTAACCTCTGGATGTACTTCTCCAAGGGAGGGAGAAAAGCACCTGAAAGGTTCTGGGGAACAACCAGAGTTATCTAAACCAGCTTTTAGTAGCGGCTGAATGTTTATTAGCAGCAGACAGGCAGTTTACTGTATTGGTTATGTTTTGTCCAATTACAAGTGATAATTATTTCCAGAACGCTTTCTCAGAACACTTGGGTGGTTCTGAAAAACCATGAGATAATGAGGCAGAGAGGCAGAACGGGTAACAGGCATGTGTAAAAAAGCCCAACAGAAACCGGTCAAAAATGAGAGAGCTTTTGTTGTACAGTGGAGTTACCAATGAAAACTGTATTTAACCATTAAATGTCATTCTGGGAGGGATTATCAACTGTCTATGTCCATATTCCCTGCCCCAGTTCCAGCAGATGTTGTGTCAATGGTGTTCACAGTAATGCCCCGATACGTTGTGAGGAGAAAGGATCATAGAGAGGGGCTGGGTGGTGGGATGTGCAGGTTATTAAATGCTGTGGATGAGGAAAGCACAGCCCCACTGCCAGCTCTGCGTGGCCCCGCTGCCCTCCGGGGTCAGGAGGTGACCTCATGCTCCCGAGGGCCTGAGGGAACCTGCCAGGAACACAATAGCTCTGCCTTAAGCACCACAGCACGGACAAAAGCTGAAACAACACATTTGGTGTCCACTTGGAGTTTGCTTAGGTGCAGCATAGCAGAGCGGTTCCTCCCAGCCTCAGTGGATTTGGGCTTTCTCCCGTTTGCGTTGTCCCAAACCTCTGTTTTTGCAGAGATTAACATATTCCCTTTCAGGACTCTCCACTCCTTTGCCACCGAAACACGTGGTCCTTAAGGTGATTCTGAGTCAAGAAAACTGGTGAGAGGTAACCGAAGATTTTAAGGAGCTCTCTATAACCACATCTCTGAGTATTTCCTGGGTATTTACATTTTTCTTGTCCTACAAAGAATTTTTTTTATTTGTGTGGTTTATTTTTATTTAACTTTGCAAATTTTAATTAGCGAAACCAGCAAGCGTGAAGCGTTTGGAAATTACCCTTGCTAACGTCCGTGCCATCTCTGTCTTTCTTTCAAGTGAGGTTGGAGTGGTAGCAATTAACCTTTACAAAATAAAACTACTCCATTCTATTTTAATTTGCATTATTTTAATTTTTTAATTAATGGCGGTGGAGTCCTGCGGGGTGGTTCAGTGGATGCATTTCAGTTACGAGTTGTGTGGAGATGTTTAGTTAAATTATAATAACAGAATCAGATGATGAAGTCCAGAGCTGGAGCTCAATATTCACAATAAAAGGGCTCTTACCATTGCCTGGCCGAGCAATGGTGCTCTCCAGCTTGCTGGAATTTGAAAAAAATGGTTAAAATTATTATACAGCTGCAATCCGGCAGGATTTTCTGTTGCCCAGATGCTCCCTCTT
>NW_010424514.1:7682-8145 GCF_000710305.1 Buceros rhinoceros silvestris
TGGCTCCCAGCTGGTACTTGTGATCCTGCGCAGCGGATTCCTTACCCTGACCTCTCCGATTTTAGACCAAACGACACTTTGGCTCTTGAAATTTGTTGACTTTTCTCTCCGCAGATGTTTTGCTTTCCTCCTCCTCGCCTGGCCTGAAATTTAAGAAGCTCCTGGTGTGAGCAAAGGACGGATCTGTTGGAAGGGACAGATGTGGAGTGTTATTTATTTGCAGGCTTGAAGGCCTTTGATAAGGTTTTATGGCAGAAATTTTTCATGTCTTTTATCTCCTTGACTCCTAGAATTGTCCAGTCGGTCTGTGTTTTGAGTATAAACTTTGCTAAGCCCTCTCAAGTCTGACTCTGCGTTACACAACAAGAAATACCTTTATTTTATACAAAATTGGTAGATTACTCCTCTTTTCCCGAGTTTCTTTATCCTGATCAATAAAAACAACCAGCCAACGGCTCAAAAA
>NW_010424514.1:8282-8543 GCF_000710305.1 Buceros rhinoceros silvestris
AAAAAAAAAACCCCCCCAAAGGGCAAAAAAAAAAAAAAAAAAAAAAAAAAAAAAATGTGTCTCCGCAATATCCGCTTAGGATTCGTGTAGAGAACCAGGGCGCGAAGTCCCCGAACATTAATTACAGCTCCCAGAAAATTTAAGGCACCGGAGTGGGGCGCGTCGCACCCCGCGCATCCCCCGGGGCTGCGAGTGCTGCGCGGTCGGATTGCGGGGACAGGCCCGCGTGGGGTCCCCGAGCGGGGTGGTGGCGGGGTGGGT
>NW_010424515.1:0-13997 GCF_000710305.1 Buceros rhinoceros silvestris
AAGCCGGGCTGTGGCCCAGTTGAACGAGCAGCGGAGGGAAATTATCTCTTAATTGGAGGGAAGGCAGAGCAAGGCGTTTGTCCCTTTCCCGGCCAGCCCCTTGCTGCCACAGAAGCTCCGCAGTTCGCTTGCTGTTCCTTTAGCGCGTAGCGGTCTGTTTAGAGAAGAGGCTGGAAAACTTAATTATATTGGGATACCCGAACTTTAGGTTGTGGTAAGCGCTGCTGGGATTGAATATTGCGGTGTTGTGGGATGGGTATCGACGGTTCTTAGGCTGGGACCTGTGAAATAACGCACAGGGGGTTGTGGAGGACCATCCGCGTTGGCGTGGGGTCATTAATTTGTGTCAGGGATGCCAAAGGTGCAGCAGCGCTGAGAAGCTGAGTGGGAACAGCGGGGCCTGGCTTGGTAATGGTCCATGCTTGCTCATGACCTTCTAAAAGTGGGGATGTCTTTAATAGAGATAACTGTAAAAGTCAGGGGAAATTAGCTTTCCCCCACATAATAGATCTGTTTTGTGGTTTGTTGTTTTTTTGTGAAAATATCTTTGTCTTAAAAAGTTCGTTTTTGGAAGCGTGTGATCCCTGGTTCGCTGTCCCCTGGATTCTAAGTTAAACTTGAGGAATTATCTTGCATCTGGAACCTGTTGAAGGGTCAGATAAATGTGTATCAGGTGATTGGTACTATGTAAATTCCTTTTCTCGTGCTCAATATGAACATTCTTATAGCTCTGATAGATACTCATCTAAACTGACCTTAAAAACACTTGGTGAAGGAGATCCCAGATACTCTGTAGGTAGTTTAGTTTACAACTACTGTATTGTTTGTGTTTTCTTTGACTGAATCTTCAGAAGGAATGCAAGGTTTTTAGGATGCCTCTTCCAGATTATAAAATCCAGTTCTGATTTGTTTGAAGTTTTTTCAGTATTTTCTAGCGGCGGTTTGCATACAGACTTAACAGCTGCTACATAGGAAATTATAAACAACAGTTACAAAAAGCTGCCAGGTTCTAGGGCTGAAGTTGGCCTGGTTTTTATGCAGGATATAATAGGTGCTTTCCTGTGCTCCAGATGTTTGCATTCATTTATGTTCAATTGTTTTGTTAAAGTGCAGAGAGATACCTTCAAATTCTTGATGACACTTCATTTTGTTTTGTTGCTGTTGTGGTGAGTGTTTTCGTGAATGTGTGGAAGGTTATTTTGTGAGAATCTAAAACATTGTTCTTGCAGAATTTTGAAGAGACACTATTTGCTCTCATAAATTGGGAATGACAATAATCTTTTTCTTGTTTTCCTGTTTTGACAGGGCCACACAACCAGTGACTGCTTTTCCTACTGGACTCATCATGATAACTCCGGCTTTTGAGCTCTCCCAGGATCCGGATTTTCTTACAGTAATAATCAGAGTACCTTATGCCAGAGCATCAGAGTTTGATGTGTATTTTGAAGGGCAAGATTTTAAGTTTTATGCGAAGCCATACTTTCTCAGGCAAGTAGTGGAAAGACCTAGAAAAAATTGAACTTCATGAAAGCAATAAGTCAATAGAGAATGAACTTAATTTTGGTCTCTTCAGAACATTCCTCACTGCAGCTTTTACACTGTTGACTGCAGACAGCCCATTTCATGCAGAGAATTTTGTTTTTGGATCTGGCCTCTTTGTTTCTAGGCATTAAATGACTTAAAAGGGAGTTTAGAGAAATACTTTTCTAAATTGACTTTACTGTAGATACTTAATTGTGAAATGGCAAGACAATTCTTTGGGTGACTGTAAGGTGTGTAGAATAACTGTGCCTTTTCCCTGTTGAGAGCCAGGTACAGTATATCTGGTGAAGAATGGAATTTGGTGCTCTCTTGTGTGAGTGGAGACGGTAGGAAGTGAGGTCCCAGGCTGTTTTTTTTTCTCTAGATAGTAAGTTCCCCACTGTGCTGTGGAAAAGGAACAAGAGGCAATGTCAGTATGAGAACTTCTGGTGTGTAAAAGCTGACGAGCTATTGACTTCTCTTATTTTCTGCTTCTCCTATCTACGTTAGTACACCAGAGGGATTTTAGTGGGCTGGTAGAATGTGGTGACTTAGTTATTCTGGATAAGCAATACAGGGACGCTGCATATCCTGTCACTGTGGGTTAGATTAGGGTTTTTAAATTGCAGAACCCTCCAAGTGTTGCACATAGTGCCAAGAGCGTCATCTCCATGGTGGCTGTGACCTAATCCAAGCTAGGAAACCAGGAGCCACAAATTTTCTGCCTCAGCTGCTGATCCCCCATGCCGATAGGGAAAAAATTTTGAAGTACGTGGGGATTTAACTGCGTGACTTCCACTACTATCAACAAGAGTCATGTCGTTGAGTCCTTTGTGCTGCTTTTGGAACGTGCTTTACATTTTTATAGGCTGAGATGTTAAGTTGCAGAATTAGTCGGGCATTTACTGAGGCATCTCCTTTTTTGCCCCCAGATTGACGCTTCCTGGAAGAATTGTAGAAGATGGCAGAGAAAAAGCATCTTATAACACAGACAAAGGTACTAGTTAATGTTATTAGTATATGTGTCATTAAAAATGCTGCTAATTCGCCAATAATTTATACTTTGCTGCCCTGGAATTGCACGGAACTTTATTTACAGTATTGTATAATTCTCTAAAATTTCTCCTAATGTTATGTAGTATAAAAAAGTTGCTCAGGATTTATTGTACGAGCTTAGGCCATCTGTCCTTAAGCACAGTGGACATGTTCAGAACTGTCCTACTAATGAAAAAATTAGGACAAATACTCTTGAAGCTCTGGGGACTGGACGTGTTACTGTACCAAGATCATTAGTCTTGTGAACCTGCAAAGATGTCAGGCAGTGCTGAGTAGCGATGAGCTCATCCTGAGGCAGTCTTATGGCTATGTCTTGAGAGAAGCCATCAGCCTTTCTTCACACCTTAAGGTGGAAGGTATTTCTGGAATAAAATCTGTACGTTCTGGAATTAATGTAGTCATTAAAAAAACCCCAGCAATAAAACCTGTCATTTGCTACTTGCAAAGCCTTTACTGCGTGCTCAACTTGAGTCAATCATCAGATTGATGGGTGTAGTTTCCTGTGATCTGTTATTGCTTGATTGGTGGAAGGATTAAAAGTAAAATAAAGCTTGTGTTCTGTTGGTGTGTGTTTATACAATGTAAGTCAAGACACCACATCTGGTTAAATATTCTCTTTCGTGCTTTATCGTTAAAATCTTTGATTTTTGTGAAACTTGCAAAGTAAAGTTGAAAACATGCACAGAGACTGATGCATAATAAAATGCTACCTGCACATGTCCCCGTTTTAGTGAGCCTCTTTCGTTAGAGGAAAAATGCATGTTTTTGTTTGTCTTGGGTCTATTAACGCAATAACTATTCTGACTTTCCTTTAAGGAACTTTTACAATCCGGTTACCTAAGGAGGTTCCTGGCCAATATTTTGAGGGACTGGACATGCTGACATCTCTCTTAGCACCAAAGAAATCAAGATCAGCAAAACCTTTAGTGGAAGAGATAGGTAGGACAAAAAAAGTCATGTGTATGCTGGCGATACGCGTACGTAATGAAATGGTTCTAGACCTACATGGTGATACATGAACAAAAATACAATATTTCTACTATTGTCTAGTCCAAGGTACGAGGGTGATGTGAATGAATCTGAAAGTATGGATAAGTATAGAAGTAAATATGTTGTAGGTGATACACATGTCATCTTTAGAGTCTTAGTTATGTTTACATGGCTCCAAAATGTCCTTTACATATGCTAATCCTCTGTAGATCTTTGTACCCCTCTAGTGGCTGTATCCTACACACACAGTGGAACCTTCTGCTTCCCACCAGCTAGTCCTGCCTCTGGACCTCCAGCTCAAGTGGTAGAAGTTAATTAAAACCACAGGTTCTGCTGGTTGACTTGCTTAACTTCAGTATTTAACAGACAAGAATGTTTGACTCTGTGTTTAATTTTTCAATACCTATCTTAAATTATTGATAACATCACTTTGCTGCTGTCAGGGTTCTCTTAGCATCGATTTCTGATCTTGTCAAAATCAGTGGAACAATTATTGCAGGCTTTGAGGGAGTACACTTACAAACTTTGCCGTTCCTGGTCTTTATTTCTGAAAATTGGAGAATTTGGAGCAGGACCTTTGGATCACTGATGTAAGCACTTGCCTGTATGAGCAGGTGTTTCAGGAAGTCTTCTACAAGATGCAGTAAATTGAGAAAGGCTTACTCTGTTACCAGCGTTTGCCATTCTGTTAAATCATATGTATAGTCTATGTAATAATTCTTTCTCACGCAATTTATACAGCTGCCTCTGCTGAGTTGTCTGAGGGGGAGGAAGACAACTTTGATTGGGAAATAGAGCAGACCCCTTACGAAGAAAGTGCAGAAAGCACCCTGCTACCCCAATACTGTTACGGATTTGGGAATTTGCGGTCAGGGGTCTTCCAGCGACTGCAGGTAGATGCGATTTTGTTTTTTCCTATCATAAAAGTTCTGGGTAACTTTTTGTTGTGCAGGTTTCCTGGCTCATTCCGTGGTCAGGAGGGCATCATTAGGTAACTGTTCGCTGTTAGCCTGTCCTGTGAGTGAGAATATTACTGTGAAATTCCGGAAGTACATTTGCCATCAGCACTACTGTACCACTACTTGATGCTTAAAAGTCACAGCAATTGCCTGTTAACTGATGTATGGCCACTTCAGAGAGTGAGGATATTCTCAAGTCACAAGAACAATCTCTCTGGTTTTTTATCTTGTCTTTGTTGTGGTTGTGTGCTTTTGTTAAACATGGCAAATTTTACCATAATGAAAAACAACCTGCCTGCCTTACGCTAAAACGCCCCGAACAGACTTCGTAGTATCATCAGTTCTAAGGAGCTTCAAGTGATTTAATTTCTTTGGAATTTTCATGTTATATTTGCACAGTGGAGCCTGAATTTGGAAGATGTGAAAGGGAGGTTGAAGAGCAAGTAGGGATTTCAGTGTTGTGCAAGCAGCATCCTTTCTAAACTCTTCCTAAATGAATCTCACGTATCATACTTGTGGCTTGGTCAGACAATTTTTGTTCTGTTTGCAGGATGAACTCAGTGATGTTATTGACGTTAAGAATCCAGACCAAACTCCTGTAGATGAACGTAGGGAGAAACGCCTGGCAGCCGAGGCTGCCAAGTTTGACCCTGATCATTACCTGTGAGTATCAGTTTATTTCACCAGGTCATGTAAAAGTACCTTGGTTTAAATATAGTCACTACTTCTTTTCATAAATGATTGGTTTTGAGGGGACTTTTGGAAAGAATAGCTTTCCTTTTTGTTTATCCTTTTTATTTTGTTTGAGTTGTGGATGTGAGAACTTTGGTTTACTGTTGTGAAACAAAGATTACTGAACCATCCTCATGTATACAGAAGTAGACTTTTGAAGTTTGGAAGATTTTGTCTAGGCACTTTGGTTTTTTTTCCCTTCATCACCTGAAACCTTTTTCACAACAGAATGAGGAAAAGTTCAAACCAAGACTTTGTGTTTCTTTGCGCTTTATCCCATATAATGAAAGTGGAAATGATTCTTCATGCCTTTCAAGTGGGAGTATTTCAGGTCAAGTTAGGTTCAGAAACTTCCAGATAAGTAAACTAAATTGAACCCTTGATCTTTCAATACAGATTGATTCAGTGGGAGAAGACAGTAGTCCCCAGTAGGGAGGTTTAGTGCTCGTGGTGTGTTTTGTCCAGGAGAGGTAGGCTTAACCTGTTGCAAGTTGTCAGAAGGTGTTTTGCAAACTGGGAAATTTTCACCAGTCAGGTGTTTTCAAGGGGAGCTGCATATCCTCCTGTAGCACATAGAAATTAAAAAAAACCTTTGTGAAACACCACTTGGAAGTACATTTCGCTGGAACTGAAGTAGTTCTGAACCCATGATGACACGCGAGCTACAGCAACCATCGGTTTCCATCTTAGACCCTGTGTTGTAGCCTGATAGAAGATGAGCTACAACCCTTTTGTTTAAGGGTTGTGTTTTGGGTGCTTCAGAACAGGTGACACCAACTTCTCTTCATCAGAAACTGTTTTGCTGAGTATGCTGATGAGGACAGCTCTGGGAGAAATGATGGCAAACAGAAGTGTGCAGTTGCCCTTGGAAAATGTGCACTGGCTGATATCTTTGAGTTACTTTATGAAGATACTAAAGCAATGCACAAAAATCTGTCAGTGAGAGTAAAGCAAATAACCTTCTGTATTTGGTAGACTGGGCGGGTCTGTATGTATGAAGATTAAGAAATATTCTGCTTTTTTTCCAGTTCTCAGTATTTGTACTGTATTGTTGGCCTTGAAGAAAAGGCTAAAATAAGAGAAGGCTTAGAACTTGACTCCTTTAGTATAAATCCTCCCAGAATTACCACATTGAGTTTTTTACCACAGTGGCTTTGTGCTGAGATGATCTCTTCCAGGGTTCATGTACGACTCTTTCTACCTTGCTACAGCATCCTTTTTACCTAAAAGTCGGGCCCTACCCCTGCATTAACTTGTTTCCCTTCAGCTGCATACACTTCCTCCCCAAAGTACATCCAGTTTTAAAGTGGGAGAGCTTCCCAGTAAAATCAAGTTTGCTGCCAGTGACATTCTCTGAGAAATCTTCTGTTTGGAATGTCTTCCTTTGGATTCATCCGGAACAAATCAGGTTTGTTCACCTTCGTGTCATGCTGTAGGCTCAGGGGCTCCTGGGTGCTCGGGAAAGTTGGAAGAAGGCCTACAAGACACTGTGAAGTGAGAGAATACTGTTTATGCTTGTAATAATGATTATTTTCTGGTTTTAAGTCAAAGAACATATACTGGTCAGGTTCGTTGTATTTCTAGTGTATGGAAAATAGCCTGGAGCCAGGTCAGGTGTATTCTATGTCTGCAGTAAAATGTACACCCCCACCCTGCCCATAGTCTGAAAGAAATAACATATGACTTTTTTTTTCTAGAGCTGATTTTTTTGAAGATGAAGCTATTCAGCAGGTCTTAAAGTACAAACCATGGTGGGTTGATGCTCATAAGAAAATGAGAGCCTTGCAGGGAGAAGGTCGTCAGGAGCGTGACACTCTCACACTTGGTGAGAACATATATAGGCACACTTGTTGTTTGATGCTATGTTTTGTTCTAGGTTATTGTTCTTAAAGGAAAAAGTTTGTGTTTACCCTGCAATTTTCAGTCTTCCCTGTTCTTAGAGGAGTATTCTGTTACTTCCCCTGTCCTAAAAGAATTTTTTTCCTCTGACAGACTGTCATATATCTTTGAGATAGTTGGGTGTGGAGCAGTTAGTTGATGGTATGTTATAATGGGTTAATTTCATCTTAAGTATTAAGTAGCATAGTGCATGATCTCCTTTTTTTTGTCTGCATAACAAATTTCAGAGTTAACTCTTCATAAAGGCTATTCTAGAATTTCAGAATTCTATGAAGAAAAAGTTCCCTTTTAAGCATAAGCTGTAATCTTTTAAGATTTCAAAGGAGCTGCTGGTGTCAGTAAGTCACGACATCTGAAATCAAACCAAACCTGACTTGGTGTATGAGTGTACTAGTTAGAAAACAGGTCCTTTGTGGCTGGCGCTTACCTCCTGTTTTTCAGATTTTTCAAGTAATTGTTCTCCCTCTTCTAGTTGTGTTTTCAATGGGAAAAATAGTCAAAACTTGTTTTTGTGCCCGCTTTCAAATGCAGTGCAGACCCTTTGCAGCAAGTTCTCCAAGAGTCAGCTGTGAAAGATCGTGCCAATATCAGCCCTTATTTCTGCACATGTCTTCTGGAGGATGTTGTCTGTTATTGACACAGTACAACAGAAGTTCATGGCATTTATTACTCTACTGGTCTTTTTATGGGTCTTGGACTCTTTTCAAAGGAAAATTTTTGCATTCTTTTAGAAAGTAAAAGGGTTAATTTCGGGTTTAGCAGGTGACCTTGTAGCAGTACTGTTAAGGAATAGCTGAGAGATCCTTTCTGTACCGTGAGACCGCAGAAAGCGTTACAAGTTACAATTACGCATATTCTTTTATTGTCCTTTTCATTTCCTGTGTAGTATGAAAATCTGACATTACTAAAGCAGATAATGATGATCCCTTCACCAGAGGTTCTTAACAAATATTAGTGCACTAATAATACCTGCACTTCTACATCGACAGGAGAACAACAATGGAATTGGGATAAATGTGTATTTCACTGTGAATGTAATCTGATCTTCGTTACTGGTTTTCAGCCTCTGAAGCCAGAAATTAATTATATCTATCATAAACATTTGATTTAAAAAGCATTGGACAAAGGTAAAAGAGGCTTGAAAATAGAATCATGAGGGTTTCCTTTGTTTGTTTTACCCATTCACTCCTTAGTAAATGAAACAGTGCTCGTGTTTGCCTGTGTTCAGGAATATAATGAAAACAAAGAGCTGCTGGATGGCTTTGTTGATGAAGAATGTTTTACTCCAAACTGAGATTCTGAGGAAAACACATGCGTATGTTGCTGGGCTTTAGAAGCGACAACAACAAGCTACTCTAAAGCCTTGCAAACATGGTAATGAGAGTTATGCAGAAAACAGGGCTATATGAAGGACCTTCTTTTCTCTGAACCATTTGTTATAGTGGATGCATATTTAATAAGGATGATGATAAAAATTTAATGAAGAGGCTCACGTAGTTTTGTGGACCTTGAGGAAATTTAAGTAAGATAAGAGGCCATGTGGTGTTTGGGTTATGTTAATGATGACCACAACCCACCTTTCCTCTTAGAAAGACCTCAGTATTGGTAATGTTCTTTCCTCTGTTTGAAGGGCAACAGTGGCTGGGGATGGCAAGCAGCTGAGTCAGGATCTGATATCTGGAGGTTCCCAAACCTGAGAGAGCTGTGGTGAAAGAAGCCACCATGAGAGGGAGTGCAGGTTCCACTTGAAGGTCTCTTACAAATGGAGATACAGAAGGGCAGGAGGTGGGTCCAGGCTGTTGGACCTGGCACCTCATCATTATTAATAGGATGAGTTCCCTATGGGTTCATATTGCTTAGATTTATCCACGCAAAGGGATGGTCCAGCTAATCCAAGTTACGGTTTGAGGAGTTCTTGCAAGCTGAACAGAATTTGGCCGCATATCTGCGTCCATATGAATTCCAGCGTGCACCCTCCCTAAGTGGAAGTGACATGGCAAAGGCATGTGAAAGAAACAAGGACTGCGCGGAGTGAAGGACCTTCTTTACTGCTTGAGAAATGTTATTTCCGCTAGAACCAGGGAGCAGTCTGTCTGCGTGAAGCTGAGGTGTGCTCTACAGCTCAAAGGATAAGGAGGCTGTCGGTGGCATTAGAGCGTGCTGGGAGTAAGAAGCCTGTGAACACCAGTGCTTAGCTATAGAAAGCCGAAGGGTACTCGAGCGCAGAAGCTCTGGGGGCACACACGTTAAATGTAGGGCAGGAGTTGTATGAAGTGATGTGTGGTGATTCTTTGAGTCTGTGTGTGCATGTATTGCCTTGCAGGTAGGTGTGAGGTCAAACCCTTTTATTATAAAAATCAGATACAAATGTCCCCTGTGTACTTTTGAACCTGTTTAAGGGCATAAAGGAGGAGAGATTGAAACCTTCATGCAGTTTCTTTTTAGTGCTTATGGACAAGAGGCGCAAAAAGAAAATACCCAGATGCTTGCTCTTCCTGAGTTCCAAATTCATGTCTTGTGTCCAGGGAAGCATCTAAAATAAGTTAATTTCCATCGTCTTCCATGATGAGGACTTCCAAGCATACAGCTTGGAAATATTGGGGTGTTTAAAACATTCTCCTGGTAGGTGTACTGCCACGGCTAGTTATTCAGAAACACTGAACCAAGAGAATTTTGTTTTTTGTTCTTCCTCTTGCTGATTTATATTGGTGTCCTTTTACTTTTTATCTTCATTAGTTTCTTGGAACCAAAAACTTCATTACTTTTGTCTTTATAATGTCTTTTGGCTACAAGGAGTAATTAGAAATACAGATTGCTGCCTTTTTTTTATGGCATTACAGCTAACTGAAGATTTGTGTGGTTGACTTCTGATCTTACTTCCATCTCTGGATATTCTCTTTTGTTTTTACATCATCAGGGGTTTTTTGTCTCATTACCAGATTTTTTTCTTTTTGGATCAGCTCTTCTCATTAGCATTTGAAGTCTCCAGCCCTCTTCTGTCCTTAACTTGAATCTATTTTGATTTAACCTTTTTACTTTTTCTCCAGCTTCTGTGTGTGGTGTGTGTATTTTGTCTTTTTTTATTTTCTTCTTTTATTGTCCTAAGTGTCTCTAATTTCTCTTGTCCTCTTTTACATTTTACATTTTTGTTTATTTATTGTCTCTTGCCTTTGTGGACTTTTTTTCCCCACTAGGCAGCTGAGATTATGGCCTTTTAGTATGGCTGAGGAGCCAGGTGAAATACTAGAAGCAGATTTCACCATCATGTTTGTAGCAAAATGCCATTTTTTGGAGTGGGCATAAAGTAGAAAGGCCCAGGTTTTGTTCACACTTACGATGTCTAATACAAATCAAATAATACTCCATGAAGTCGAAATAATTACAGAGCCTTTCCTATGAGGGAACAAAACTTTTGGAAAGCTTTGCTGCTGCAGTTTGGAGTCTTGCTTCTACATATCCCAGGTGGAAGGTTTTGTACTCTGTAACAGTCACATTCAACTCAGAAGTTCAGTTTTATTCTACTTCAAATTGCGCATCTGTAAAAACTCCTTTTTAAGCAACACAATCTTCAGAGGCTTGGGCTGACATATGTTTTTAATATACCATCTATATGCTCCAGGGATAACGTATTTTGTTGATGGTATGTTATGATTACCAGTGACCATTCTCTTTCTGATCCCTTTATAAAATGAGAAGCAATTTCTTTTAAACATCCACCTTTCAGTATGGGCCAGCTTGAATATATATCATTAGTGGTAGATTGATAAGTTTAAGGTGAATTGCTTTTCTTTATCAAATTTCTGCAATTTTTCTGTCTTACCTGTTCTACTGTCCTCTGGGCCTTTGCAGCATGTGTACCCTCCTGGCCCTGTTCTGCTGCAGAGCCAGGATTTTTTTGTGCAAAATTCGTAATGTATTAATGAGAGGTCTGTATTGTAAAGTGTTCCAGATTTTAAAAGGTAAGAGCAGTAAGGCATGGAAGAAAGATGTATGGTTTTGATATGGTTTATAGGAACTGTGGGTTTGTTAAAGAATAATGACAAAAATTAGTAGAAAGGGAGTTGTGCGATCCAGGAAAGACTGTCCAGTGACTTTAAGGAGAGTGCCTGATGAGAAGTGCTGTGGAGGAAATGTGCTGTCAGTGTTGATTTGAGAATTGGAGAAGGGTGGAAATATGACATGGCAGAAGAGATACTTGTGAAGACACTGAAATTTGAATGGAAGAATTCTAAAAAAGGGGAGGGATGAGCAAGATGCTTGATGGTAGTTTAGAGTGACTATTGATGTGCAGCTTTGTGGTTCTAGGACTTCTAATTCGCTTTCTGAAGAACTAAGTCTCTTCTGATGACAGACTCCTCGACAGAGCTTTAGGACTTGTTAAAGATGGCAACGTTGTGCAAGTTCTGCAGAATCGGCCCTATAAGGGTCAGAGTGCTGTTACTGGATGTTGCACGACTCCTGGACTCCATACAGGAAAGAGATGTTGTCAGCATGTCAGCCCTGCAGAAAGTTTCAGTAACCTTTCATACCTTATCAGCAGCAAATTCACACGAGAGACAAATCAATAGAAAATCAGCTTCGTTAGCTCAGTTACTGGTTTAAGTTTACAGTATTCTTATCCAGTATTTTTAAGACAATATCCAGCACTGGGGGAAATGCTGATCCTGAGCAAAGCCTTTGCGTGTCTTTCTAGTCAGAGTGGTGCTCCTTTTCTCTTTTAATGTCTTGGGAAGAGCTTGAAAAGAGAAGAGACTTGTTTGCTAGTGATTAAAATCAGTAGCTAACTGTATTCTGGTCTAATCTGCTCTCTGCTGAGTAATCTCCTTTATCTGGTATTGCTGATTTCTTCACTTGCAGAGCTAGCAGTACATGTTAAAAACGCTTAATATTGTAGCATAGTGTTTTATTTATTTCTTTAAAAAGAAAAGGGAGATCAGTTCTACTCGGCTATTTCTCTTGGAGATAGTTGTGGAATTCCAGACTTGGCTTGACAGGACCATAAAGCAAGGCTCTGCTTTCATCAGAAGGCTGGACCAGCTGAAGTCAGAGGTCCTTCCTGACTTATTCTTTCCTGTAGTTCTCTGACCACTGAGTCAGCTATCTGTCTAGAGAGCACACTTTATCTAAGTGCCCCAACACATTTAGAACCGTAAGTGTCATAGTAGTCTTGAGATACGGATCTTACGCTGGCTTGATTTAAGTGGTGTGATGGGTAGTGTGAAAGATCAGGAAGACAGCAACAAAACACCCTCCAGCTGTCAGACCTCACCCTCCCCTTTGGAGATTAAACTGTTCTTCACTGCCGGTCAGGTACTCTTTTAAACTGGCTAGTTTAAGTAGAGGAGGTGATTACAAAGTAAGGATTTAAAAAAGAAATCCCGGCATTTTGCAGTGAGTTAATGAAGGTCTCCTAGCATTTACCTTTAGGAATTGTCTAGCCTATGTCTTATTTGCTGTTGTCTAGACTTGCGGTTTGTGTGTTTGTGGATCAGTTACGTTATGATGCTTTGGAGTTTATATTTTAGAGGAAGGAAGCTTTATCTCTTGTGTTTTGTGAACTTCACTGGGAGTTTGTTTGCTTTCTGCTGAGAAGGGAAGTATGGTTTGCATTTACATCTGTACTCCAGGAGAGGGTGTTCTGGTAGAAGCTGGGTGACCTTGGAAATGCCTTTTTTCTTTCCAGCTGGACCTTCTAACTAAACAACACCCTGTTGTGAGACCTCATTAAACCCACCCTACTGCAGCAGCTTCCAAAGTGGTTTCATGTTTTTCAGAAACTATTTTTTTGAGTGTGCTACAGCATTGCACATCTGGTTTTATGGATGACTGTAATATTCATGATAGGGGTGACTTGCTGAAGGATCCATGTGATTTAAGAACTTAGAAAGAAATTTGCTTGTAGAATATGGCTGCATCATCTATATCTGTGATTTAAGGTGTAATACTGAACTGCATCGCAGTAACAGAAAAACAGAGTTGGAGCTGCTGTAGTCTTGCTAAATTGTCACTTTGTCCTAGATCATAGCATGTGGAAGAGATTGACTTTCTCAAGATATTGAAGCTGAAATTTCTTTTTCTGGGAGCCTGTAAATAAATGGAGACTGGCTTCACTCCAGAGAAATGTTTAGCTCATCAAGAAGTTTCCACGGGGATTTAAATCAAGTATTTCATGGTTATGAAGCTGATAGAAACATTTAAAAAGTTCATAAAGAAGAAACAGTCAAAGATGTTTTTCCTAATTCGTAATTTTATGTCTTGAAATGAGGTGTGTGCATATGATGTGCCTTTGGCATCACAAACGTTTGTTTCAAAACATGTCATAAAATCGGAAAGCTTGTAGAAAGCTCCTGGGAAAAAGACGACCACATATCTTAGAGGCGGATTGTATCCCTGAGAATGCGGATTGTGTAAAATGATGAGTAGTGTCTGAGGAGAAACAGCTATAAGCACTCTTGCAATCATCATCCTTAGGATAGAGAAATTGGCAAGAGGTGTAAAAAGCAACTTAGTACCCCCACGCATTTCCCAGGGATTTATCTGTGTCCGAATGGTCTGGGGCTCTGCATCCAGGTTATGCCCAGCTGTGTGACCTTGGTTTGTGCTGCTGAGAGAGTCTGCCAGAGAATAGGAACAATAAAATTCCAGATAGAATTGTGGAGACAGGTTCGTTAGTAGCTCAGGGATTCTGGAGGTGAGTAATTGTAAGGTTTTGGTTTTGGTCCCCCTCCCCACCCTTGAATAAAGAGTGAAAATTCAGTAGTTGTGGGATATCCTATGTGTATCTCTGGCACTAGGGGCTTATTTTGAAAGCCTAGCAAGAATGCAGCATTAGGCATTCCT
>NW_010424515.1:14057-21740 GCF_000710305.1 Buceros rhinoceros silvestris
CATTCCTGTCCTCAGAGAAATCTTTGAGTGGTATTTTGAACTCAGACTGGTTCCAGTGTTACTGGTGCTTGAACAAGGAACGTCCTCAGTGCAACAAAGCATGAGGTGTCAAGCTAGTAACACTGCTTTCTCCTGTCGAGTCACCTTGCACCTGTAACTTTCTTCTGTGGTGTGACCAAAATGTGCTTGCTACATCTGTTTGGTAGGGCCAAGCCTGTTGATGTGGAACACCTGGGCTCTCTGCGGCCTGGATGAAAATCTCTTAGCTCTGCTTCTGGCTGTTTTAATTGTACTGAATGGCTCTTGATTTACTTGGAATTTACACAGAGATGGCTTTGGTCACTTACCTTCTGAATCCCTACTGTTACTTCAAGGCAATTCTGCCATCCCTTCTGCAGTGTTTTCAGTACCCTGCAGAAGGGTCACCACTCAGCATTCACCCGTCACTATCCATGGGGTTTAAAATTGCCAGCATGTATATGCAGGGCTGGAACTTGACTTTGAAAGGAATGTATTAGAGTTTAATAAAAGTTAAAAATGAAAGTAAGAAAGATTTAGGCTTCTTGAGTGATGAGTGACTTGTGATTAGTTACACGCCTCTTGTTAAAGAGACTGTTGAAATAGTATTACCACTATTAAAAAGAATGTGCCAGCTTTAAATGCATAGTCAAGTATCCTTTTATTTTTCCTAGTTGTCTTCTCTGAGGAAGAGAGAGAGCAGATGAGGAAGTTCACAAATAAATCTTATCTTCTGGATAAAAGAAGCCGTCATCGTGTATATCTGGGTTTAATTGATATCCTTCTGGCCTATTGCTATGAAATCCGTGTCAATGAAGGAGATAAGAATGTAAGTTAAAATAAAAAATTCAGCATGTTTTAGGAACCTAGTGCTGGACCCTGCATTGTTGTTTAGTCACTTCCAAGCATTAAAAAGACATAATTAAGTTAAAATAAAAGCCTTTCTATCTCTAAAGTGAGCTCTTGAGATGCAGGTGGGGATTAATGTGATTTCTAAATACTTTGCTCTTTCTGGAGCAGCATTTTAGCTGTAGGAGGGAAATGGAATTGCATGAAATTCCAGACAATTCTGTTTGTTTTTGATTTTTGTGTTGTGAAATGTCTTGATTTATGTAAATGACGATTTAACAAAATAATTGTTCTCTTACATTAATGGTTCTTCCTTCTGTTTTTTGGACGGATCCATAGTGGGTACGTTTGTCTGGCTTGCCTGTAACATCGCTACTGATCTGGGTTCTGAAAAAGTGTGGGAAATCATTAAGTCTGTAGGAGTGAAACTATGTGTTCCTATAGGCTACCATTATATGCCTTTAACAACTGGGTTTTTTAGGGGTTTTTGTGGATTTGGAGGGGATTTTTTTAAAGCTTATGTGCTGGGTATGGAAGGTATTTCCTGAAGCTTCTAAAATTGAGAGACATTTAAAGAGTAAAAACATCCTAATGCAGAGTTTTCTTTGTCTTGTACTCAAACACTGGAGGGAAGCAGGAAGGCATGTTTCCATTTTCAGGGTTCTGGTGATTGCCCACTTCTCAGACAAGAAGCAGCCAGCTTTATTTTGTGTTCTGTATCCTGGTTTTCCACAGGGTATAAAGAATTCAGAAACCAGAAGTTTAGAAGGGTATTCCATGCTGTTCCGTGGGTAGCTTGCCTTCAAAATGGACTTGCTTCCCAGATATGACTTTGTGCCTAACTTCTGCACTGCTGATATTAACCAATGAGATGTTTTCTCAGTGCTTTTAATCCAAATGCTGGAACATATAGTCCAAACCATTCTGTCTTAGTCAGACTGAATTGCCGGACGTGGAGTTTAGAATGGCTGGCAGAAAGGTCCAGACCTGCTTATTCAACAGAATAACCTGGAGTGGTGTTTTATGCCCAAAATAGCAAATATGTGAGGAACGTGGTTGTACAATTCTTTATTGATCTTTGCAATAATCGTATCGTGTATGTGGAGAAAACACTGTGGGTTTGGGATGGTTTTTTGCCCTTTGTAATAGGAAAAAAAACAAGACATTCAGGCCGCACGAATCTTTACTAGAGCCAGGTTTATAGATCAAGGCTTCCTGGCTTTTTGCCCTAATGATCCCACTAGACCACACTACCACAGAAATACTATGAATCTGTCACATTTTAAGCATAGTGACATTTTACATGCCCTGACTGCTGGCTTTGGGACCCTCTCTGAGAGCCAAAAGTCTTGAGCTGTTTTCACAAATCAGAGTTTTAACTTGAGCTTTGTTGATTCAAGTTTCTGTTGCTTGGTGAAACGGGACAGAATTCCACTTAAAATACTGCTTTTCTGTGATTGCTGTAGCATTTTGAAGGCTTTGTGCACAGACTAGATATTCCCAATACAGAAACGAAATCAGTTACTTAACATCTGCATCGCAATGTGATTTTTAATGCTGTCCTGTGGCCATTCCAATGCGCATAATATAATTACTGCTTCATATTCATAAAGGTTCTTAAATTGCTGCCGGAATGTTATCTTAAATAGTTTGCCAGCAGTCTTGAATGTTGAATTAGATAATACTTGTTTAATGGTCTCCTCTTAAAATCAGGTGGAATCACCTTGGAACATCAGGAAGCTGAGTGCAACATTGTGCTGGCTGGAGGTAAGTTAGAGCTTAACGGTTTGTATTGTGTGTTTGCTGTACTATTTGGTTTTGGTATTGTATATCGAGCTCCTGGGTTTGAGTCACAAGTCCCGATCTTTGTTTAGGAAGTAACTGGAATTATTCCTCAGGTTTATCCACAGTACATGTGAGCAATTCCATGTTTAGGGCAAGGAAACACAGCTTTCTAAGCTCCTTGAGCAGAAGAGGTAGATATCTTCCTGTTTAACTGGTTAAAATATATTAAAATAGAAAGGGCATAGAAAGCACGGAATGTAATTTCTTAGTGTCCTCGTGTCCTTTAAGTCCTGCCTCACATACATGTTTTAATAACTTCTGAAGGTGGTGGGCCGTAGTAAAGCAGCTTATTGTTCATTTCTGGGGGTTTTGACTGCTGAGCCTTTCTTCAGCCTTCCTGCTCTATCATTCTCCCCAGTAACGAGCAATAGGACAGCAGGAAATGGCCTCTAGTTGTGCCAGGGGAGGTGTAGGCTGGATATTGGGAAAAATTTCTTTACAGAAAAGATTTTCATGCCCTGGCCCAGGCTGCTCGGAGCAGTGGTAGAGTCACCATCCCTGGTGGGGTTTAACAGACGCGTAGGTGTGGCACTGAGGGACATGGTTTAGGGACCCTGGCTGTGGTGGAGCAACGATTGGACTCGGTGATCTTAAAGGTCTCTTCCAGCCTACATGATTCTGCACTTTGGCACTTTGAGCTTGCTCTTTTTCTTGGCTGAGAATCGGGCAGCCTCCGGCTTCTCCTCTGTTCTGCTGTGTGGCTTCAGCAGACGTCGGAGAGTGTAACTGGGAGGCCCAGAAGTAAATGCAAACCCAATGATAGGAAACTTTCTTAAAACTCAATCAAAAGGTGCTGGTTTGTTGTGTGTGGGGGTTTTTTTAACCTGTTACGGAGAAGCTGAATTCCATATCCTTGTAGCAAAAAGACCTCAGTTCTGTAGTTATAGAACTGTTGTTCTTTAAGGCTTTAGTGGTTGTGTCATCTTTCAAACACTGAATACTTCTCAGGTTTCTTGCAGAGTTAGTCAGTGGACATGTGTGATGTTACCACCTCCTTCCTTGCAGCTGTACTGCCCCATCCCACTTGTAATTGCTACTAGCCCTTTGCAACCAACTCTGACTCAAGGAAACAAACTCAATTCTAGTCTTTGCACTTTCAGACTGTTGACCAAAAGCACACAGGCCCATGTGAGTAAGTTGTTGCAGAGCTGGAAGTGGAAGGGACTTGCCCTGGCCTGTAATCCATTATTTGTGATGATGGCAGCAAGCTAGAAAGGGCTGTCCTGTCCTCGCTCCTGAAATAACTGAGCCACGGCTCAGTTTGCAGGATCAGTAGTTGAATTTGACAGGATTTTTGGATTCAGTCCTTCAAAGGTTTCTAGTAGTGGTGAATGTTACACATGGTAGTAACTCATTCAATGACAGCTGGTGTTCTAGATCTGTTAGTTTTGTTCCCAGCTGAATGTTCTGCAGCTGAAGGAACGCAGTCACAATGCGGTGGTTGCCCTGTCATCAGGTCTGTGTCCTAACACAGTGGGGGAGTTTTCTGTGTGCGCTTCCCCTATAATGTAGCAGTTCTTGGCGCAGCCTGTGCCAACAGTATATTTCACACCCGGAAAACTCAGTCTCCTGGCACCAAGCTGTTAATAGCTATATCTGTTCTACAAACCATGTAGAGGCGGGTGTTTTCATCAATCTGTAAACAGAATTGCCTCAGCTCTGGTTTGTTTGAGCTGACTGCCATTTTGCTGTGCATGGCATGTGCACACCTTACACTCTAAATATTAAATAACAGAACATAAATGATTCACGTGCTTACTGGTGATCCATTAAAGTGAAGAACGAGTTGAGGTAGTCATATAATGCCAAAAAGTGCTGGCTGTCAGCAAAGTGCTTCTATTAATTTTAATAAATTGAGAGTTTGAGATGATTAGGTGTTTTTATTTGAATTCATAAATGGAGTATTTTGTCTTAAAGTGAAAGCTGGAAAGGAAATCAGTCTGTTCCTCTTTAATAACTCGTTAATGCCTCTGGCCTGAGTAAATTAGAGGTCTTCCTCACTCGTAAAGGAGGACAATGAGCTGCTTTCCCTAGGCAGATATATTTATCCCTCTCTTAAATATCTGTAATTTTCACGAAAGGCAGAGTCATGCATCATTTTTTAACGAGATACATGTGTACATGTAAGATCTTAGTATCATGTGGTTTTAATTTTTCTTCATTCTTAAAAGGCTTTTTATAGCTTCCCCTTAATATATATAATAATGTAAGACTGGTGTAATTTATCGCTTTAATCTAAATGACGGCAAAGTCTTCAGTTAGATGTTTTATTCTAATGTTCTCTACATTCTTTTTTAATTCAAAACCACTAAAATGTTTAAGATGTCTGTTATCCTGCCATGCAAACTAAATGTGCAGTGTCTTGTTTCTATTTAACACGTTGATTTCCAGATCTATTAAAATACAGATTTTTAGATGCATAATGTATAAAAATGTGGTTTTTTCTCTTCTGCTGACTCTTTCCTTAAAGGAAAACAAACAAAACCCTTATTCTTTTTATCAAAAAGCACACAGACTAATTCAGATTTTTCTCTGATCTACACAGAGTTTCACTGGCATTCATGATGTCCTGGTGTCTTTCGGAAGAAGAGTGCTGTGCTATCCCCTGCACAGACATTTTGCCTTAGTGACACGTGCTGTCAATGATGCGGTTGTGATACTGCAGCTGGGTAAGTTTTGGAGGGATTGGAAGTGATGTCTGTACAGCCACATGTCTGCTTTTTGAATAGTTTCTGAGTCCTTTGGCAAGTTTTACCCAAACTTGATATTCGTTGACATTTCTGGACATCTTATGGTTTTGTGAAAATGGGACTGGGAGGTTAGTGTCCTTAGCAGGAAAAAGCCCCTGAAGCAATTAATTTATTAGCCAGTGGATAATTGATGTGGTGTAAATTTAGCAGTGTTAATTCATGCCAGGAAATCTACACAGAAGAAATGTTATGAATGTCTTATTGTTAGAAAAATCTTTGATCAGATCTTGTATCTTGAGAAATCAGGATAATTTGTAAAGCTTTGGGGAAGAGGTCTTTAAAATATTTTCTCTGCTCTGTATTTGTAAAGAGATTTTTCTGTTGGAAAAGAACCTATTCATGAAGCTCTTGTTATGGTAGGTTAGATACTCTAGTTCTTGTAGACCCTCTTCTAAAGGTGTCTAAGCTTTTATTTCAAAGCAAGGTCACTTATGAGTATAGCAACAGTCCTGTTTTCTGTTGTTCTTTAATTATGTGACTGAAACCCTGTTAAAAGATTGAAGGATTTCTGATGACTTCCATGACTTGTCTCCATTTAAGAGAAGTTTTTAAAGCATCATCGCATTCAATTGTTCAGACCGTTCTTTTTGATTAAGTTCTGCTCATCGTGGGTTTGCAGTTGCAGATCTAGGTAGTTTCCCTCTGTGATTTACTGTTCAGAAGAACTCTTGTTTTAATTAACCCTTGTCAGTGCTGTCAGGATTTCAAGAGAAAGGAAGCTTACCCTGGTGTGGAATTCCTGTTCTCTTGCCAGTGTCTTTTTCTAGAATTAGGTCTTCTGTTGTTCCGTTTTGGGTTGTGTTTTATTTTAATTGAGCCACTCTAATTGTTTTCTCTTTTTCTGTTCCAAGTAACTGTATTTGATATCTACCCATCTGATTTCCTGAACCGTTCTGTTGTGTGCACCACTTTAGAATTGCCATACAGAGTCCTACCTTGGAGGAGTCACAAGGGCTAGTTCTGTGGTTCAGATTCAGTGTTATGATTCCTCGTAGGATTAAGGCAGAGTGGTTGAGCTGGCAGTGTGGTAAGTCCACTGGTAGTCTGGGAAGAAGAGAAGTCCCGAGTTTGTATCAGCATCAAAACTTGTTTTGCATCACTGTTCTTTTAGTACTCCCTATAGAATTTTTGTGACGTTTTAAGGGGTAGATATATGCTGTCCCTCTCCACTTGCCTCTACTGGCTTAAAAGGACAGTATGTGAGGGGTAAGCCATTTGCTTTTGTAATGTTATGATGGGAAATAGTATTGGAGTGAATGATCCAACAAACTATTTTCAGTAGTTTGGTAAGGGAGGTGGCATCTACGATAACTGTGTGTCGGGTTTTCTACTCCTGCCTCCTACATTGGGTGCATGGCTGCTGATGCTTCCTTACCCTATGCTTCCAAAACTAGTAGCTCCAGTAGTGCCTATCATCATGGTCTCTGTGTCACCTATGCTGGTCTTGGTCCAGCAGAAAAGTCCCTTTCTTCTCTGGAGGAGCTGTTTGGGTGTGTTAACTCTCTCTGCTGGAATGGGAGTGACCTCGGTGATTTGCATAAGAATGACTGCCATAAGCTTTAAAAAGAAGTTCAGCTTCATTTAGTTGATGGTTTGGAAGGGGAAGAAGTGAAGAAATGCAGCAGGGCTGGCTGGTGCCTGTGCTGTGCTGGTTGCCTGGGAAACGGTGCAGGATGGGGCGGCCGGCTGCCTCTGCAGAGCCGGCTGTGGATCTTCAAGATGCTGAAAAGGCATGTGCAAGCCTCAAGAAAAGAGAACGTTATCCCCTTTCAATGGGAGTTCGCGCCGTCCTGCCTCTGCAGAGCCGGCTGTGGATCTTCAAGATGCTGAAAAGGCATGTGCAAGCCTCAAGAAAAGAGAACGTTATCCCCTTTCAATGGGAGTTGTTAATGCTGGAGATGAGAATGCTGTCTCGAGTATGAGCAGTGATAACTTCCAGGTGCTGCTTGGGAAGAATGCAAATACATTTCCCTCATGTGGACATAAACCTATAGGGAGGGGTGTTAGCAAGTTAGCAGCGTGGTGATTAACTGTCAACTTCTGCACGTGCTGGGCTCTGTGTAACAAATTAGTATTTACTATTACAGCACATCTATGGTGTGAAAAGCACTGATTCAAAGTAGCCAGCTACCAAAGAATTGAGGAAGATTCAGAATGGGTGTATTACCTGTCTGTAATTAGAATTGGGGGGGGGGGGGGGGCGAGCGGCTTCTGTGGGGCG
>NW_010424515.1:21812-23504 GCF_000710305.1 Buceros rhinoceros silvestris
GGGGGAAGCATGTGTTCATGTATGCTGAAGAGATTTGTAGATAATTCTTTACTGCCAGGGCACATTCCTTCAGTCAAACATTTCCTCCCTCAAACTTCCGTGGAAGATGAGAAGTTGAGCTGTGCTTCTGAGGAATTCCTGTTTTCACAAAATGAGTAAAATGTGCAGTGTGCAAAGCAGAGTAGTTACAGACAGCATTAAATACTCTGTACCCTCTGCAGTTTGGCACCTGTATTGTAATACCTGTGTGATGAGCACAGGTAAAAAAGACTGTCAAGTAACAGAGAAGGAATTCAATTGGTACCACAGTGCTGTTCCTTTCCCTGTAGGTGCCAGAGGACTGGTGTTTAACTTTTAAAGGAAGAATCGGTTAGAGCTGACCTCATCCTGACTTGAGGTTTCTTTCAGGATGCTGGTAACGGAAGCTGGGACATAGTATCGTACAATGTTTTGATAAATAAATTTACTGTGCTTATTATTAATAGTAGTAAAGAAGTCTGGTAAGACTGAATTGTTATGCTGCAAGTTTTGTGGCTTGACTAAAAATATGAGTGCTCTGTTGGTGGATCATTTCCAAGGTACAGGATACCACATTTTTAAGCTATTAAGGATCCTTACCTGTGGCTGAAATACTTTTTATTTTGAAATAAGGCTTTCTGCCAAGGTGTTAACTGTAAGACAAGTGAATTAAACTTATTAGTGTTGAGGCGCTGAGCAGATTTTTTTATATGCTGTTTTAAGGATCTGTAATCCTTAAAATACTTCAGCAAAACTGTTCAAATTACCATCTATGAGCTCCCATCCAGCAGTGTAATGGTTTTTAATGGCAGGAGGAGAAAACTGCCTTTGTCTCAAAAAAACAGTACGTTAATGCTTAGATTTGATACCCCATCTTGCAGTAAATCCCAAGTTCAAGTTGGTTGTTGCCCTCCTTTACCTCTAATGCATATCCTTACACCAGAAAATAGTTTGTCTTAAGTCATGCACTTTTAAGTTCTACATCTTAAGTTTTAATAGCTCAGAAGATCAAATATTTTTGATTCTATCACAGGAAGGGAAATATTTTTATTTGCACTATGTATTTATGTAGGGCTGCAAAAGAAGACTTAAAACTAGCACATTTCAGCTTTGCTTTAATAGAAAACCTTTTAGTGAGTTAGACTGACATAACCACCAAAAAAGGCCCTCGGCTGTCTGTCTTTTGGCTTCACCGGTGCTCTGATGCAGTACGCTGAAAGGTGCCATGAATACTTGCCCTGGCCCTTCAGAGAGCTGTGGAACAGGGGAAGGCAAGGGAGTGCAACAAGGAGCACTTAAGGCAGCGTGAGTGGGCGTTTGTCTTCACCGGTGCTCTGATGCAGTACGCTGAAAGGTGCCATGAATACTTGCCCTGGCCCTTCAGAGAGCTGTGGAACAGGGGAAGGCAAGGGAGTGCAACAAGGAGCACTTAAGGCAGCGTGAGTGACGCTGGTGAACACATAACCACAACCGGAGAGTTGAGACCAGACTGTACTGATATCCACAGACAGAACCTGTGCGGTGAGATTCAACAGGCCAAGAGTCATCTGTTACACAGTGTCCTACATTCAACAGTGTTTGCTCTTATTTTTGATTCCTGTAGTAAGGAGTCGAATGCGGTTTTGCATGAGCACTTCTTGTTCATAGGGTGCGTGTGTCAGACTCCTATTCCAA
>NW_010424516.1:0-5358 GCF_000710305.1 Buceros rhinoceros silvestris
TTGTGCACGCAGAAGCCGGGCTTACCTACCTCGGGGGGGTTTGGGAGCCCACGGGGGCACACAGACCTCGTGGGGCACAGGAGCAGGCGGAGAGGGGTGTCTGCGTTGGGGCTGGGTCAGGGTGATTTGCAGCTCCTGCGTGCGTGTGTGTGTGTGTGTGTGTGTGTGTGTGCGCTTCCTTTTGTACTGAAACGTCCTCGGTGGATGAGATGCGATCGTGGCGTGCAAGCCTGGGCGGTACAGATTAAAAGCTGTTAAGGCTTTAGAGCGATAGATAAAAGCTGGTTTTGTTGGATTCGCCTGCAGCGCAGACCATTCCCATTCCTCTTTGTCTGAGCCCTGGTTCCGGGCGCTACAGCCTTATTGGAAATGCTCCTGAGCAGTCCGCGCAGCCAGGGCAGCAGGCAGCTCAGCGCTTATTTACACGTCACATCTAAATACATCTCTAATTAGATAGAAGCAATGCCGGAAATGGCAGATTTGTTGCATATCTAATAGAGACCAGTGCAAACAGACTCAGCAGGGTTTCCCTCCCTTCCACCACCCTAACCCCCCAAAAGACCAGCAAGACCAAGCTAGTAATCTGAGACGGAACAGCAATGACTTCTCCCATCTGAGTGCATTATGAACCACACTGGCGAATGTCTCTATTTTAATATTTAAAGCAATACTTAGGATGTGTGAATGCCCAAATATGGACTGGGTCTTGAAACAATACTGGTGCCTTGGCTTTATTCCTGTGCTGGTGGACAATCCAGGCTCCGTGTCACGCACTGTATCTGCCTTTACCAGGATGTGACAAGAGCTGCAGCTTCTCAGGCAGTTCAAAATTGTTGTCCCTTTTTACTCACCCCATGATAATTCACTTATTTTAAGGCTGATAAAGAAGCCAAGGTCCCCTAACAGGGATGCCAGAGGCAAGGCTACTGAGCTGCAGGGGCTCCCATACAGTCCGCTCAAGAGAACTTTGTGGGTCTGTGCGGCTGCAAGACCGTGCAAAGTTGTTGACATGCTTTCGGGTCTCCGTTTGCAGAGGAAATGGACCCAGGCCACCACAGCCCAAAACGATGAGTGCTGTGCATACCAAAGCAGTCTTAGCAATCTGTGGCTGTCGTTTAAAAGGTCTTTCAACTTTGACCGGTGAGTGGCCCCTGCAATGACAGGCAGAAGGCCTGCTCCAGCTCAGGTCGTAGCTCTAGCAGCCACACTGTCCTCAGACTAAACGTGGCTTGAAGTAAATTGGTGCTCGGCCTGGAGGAGAAGCGAGCTCTGATTTCCGCATGTCCTGACAGAGGCGCGGGCTTTTGCTGGGGCTCTGCAGCATAGTTGGATTGGACAGGTGACACGCGATACGCTATCTTCCCCCAAACACCGCAACAGACCTTGTTTTAGCGCGGGCTTAGAAAGAGCAGCGTGAAGCTGAGTTTAATACTTCCTCCTTAGGCTGGTGTCGCTTTAGAAATAAGTGATGGCCAGAACGGGACTGCTCCCCGCTTTCTCGGTTTCGCAGTAAGCCGCGCAGCAGAGTCGAGCCGGGCTAACCCCGCTTAACGACGCTGAGCAGCTCTCGCTGGCTCTGGTGTGTGCGTGCTGGAGACAGCGCGGAGGCCTGGGCTGCAGGCAGGGGGAGTTCCCCTGGCCGTGAGCAGCTCCCGTTAATCCTCCTGTCCTTTCAGGGAACCGGCTTACAGCAGTCGCTGCTCCGCAGCGACCTGTCCCTCCGACCTGACCAGCTCGGGTACAAAGGCTGTGGCGGGCAGGGGCATCTCTCCTGGGGGAGCGTGTGTCTTTCGTGGGGGTTTCTCCAGAGCAGCCAGCCAGCGCAGCGTGCCTTGGAATGGCTGAGCAGACGAGGTGGGGACAGAAAGGAGGAGGCCAAGAACTCGCTGCAAATGTGGATTTAGGAAAGTTCTGCTGCTTTCCAGCAGGGAATTCATTTTTCCTTGTTTGCTGGACAGCAGTTCTTGGCCGAGCAGAGACTTTTTTCCCCTCCTCTCTTCCACTGCTGGAAAAGTTACTGAGTGAGAGCATGCTTCAGTACCTGCCCACCTCTTTTCCTAAACTGTTGTCTGAATTATTTGGGACTGTCCCTCTGCATTCAAGTGCTCCTCACACCCCAAACCCACCTCGTAAGCTAATAGATTCGGTGCCATGTGATTAGACATGCAAGGAAGTCCGCTTGGAGAAGATCCTGACAGCATGAAATATAATTTGTGATCTGAAAGACAGTTTCCAGTATAATCTCATTATGCACCACAGACTCCCGGTGTTATTTTGTAGAAGGCGGACAATGATCAATTTACATTGACCTGGGGCTGGGCGAGCTTTTAGATGGTAATTGCCATATTGATTTGCATGCAAAAAGAAGACCTGCTAAAATTAAAGACCGGAAGCTAAATTAAACTAAATTTATTGTCTAGGTGCAAACTGAAAGACTTGTTAAAGTCTAGGGTAGACTTGAAAAGCTATGAAATTCAGAGAAAAATTATTCCCATCCCAATCGCTCTGGAAAATGAATCTACATGACGGAGACCGGGGCTGCAAAGACCCCATTGTGAGCGGAGGCACACAAGCTGGGGCTATTCCGTGTAAGCCCCGACTCTCTAAACAATCGGAGAATAAAATATCTCCTCTGTCCAATGAAAATCTCGGACTGAATGTTGGGATTGTCGTGCTAAGGAAAACAAAGCTTTATTTGGATAAGACAATTAAAGTGGAAAGCGCAGAATCCACCAGCCACACTGGAATGGCTCGTATAAAGAGCTGAGTGTGTTCAATAGAGCGCTGGGGAAAGGGGGAGGCTCGTGGCCGCACTCGGCGTCCGAGCCCGCACTGGGAAAGCCTGGCATTGTGCTTCCTCTGCCTGCTCCTTGGCCAGGAGGGGCGAGAGCGCTCCCAGCCAAACAAGCTCTCCCGTCCGTGGCTCACGCTGCCCTCGAAGCCGTCTCCTACAGCCAGGAGTTGCACCGGTGCAGCTTTGCAGGGGGATCGTTCCCCATGCACCTCCATACGGTCCGCAGTGGGTTGCAGTATGCCAGTGCTGTCAGCCTGCCTGTGCTTTCTCAAAGTGTGTTTTGCTTTTCGTTTTCAGCTGGAGTAGCTCTTGCTCAAATCCCAGGTGTTCATTTAACGCTCGGGAATACCTCACCTAGGGGCCTTGTACGTATTTGCATATTACGAAACATTTGGGCCTGTATCCTCAGTTATAAAAGTCAGATCTCCTCCTCCACGGGATTACCAGAGTCGCTGGCGCCTGGCACAGTTGATAGCAGAGAGAAGTACGCCTGTACTTGCAGAAGCAGCAGACCCCATGTCTGCTTGATGGCTGTCCCTGTGTCTGCGTGGACCAGGTGCCGTGGGGCAGCCTGTCCTTCACGCACCATCGTGTTTCCCCTGCACTCCCCAGGACTGGGCAGCATGGCAGCCGGGGATCTCCTGGGGGTGTGGGTGGGAGAGCTTGGCGAAGCTCATTTAGCCGTGGCTTGAGTATGGCATTTTCACATGGTGGCAGGTAGGGACAGACAAGTGAAATCAAAGTGGGAGGGATGTATTTTCAGCTCTCCTTGAAATTTACAGAGAACTTGCTAGGGCTATGGGAAGGGCTGGGCTGAGCTCCTCTTCTTTCTAGGTGTAAATTCCCTCCCTGAGCCAAACTTTCTCCATGTGAAAGCTCCTGGCAGAGGAGAGATCCTGCAGGGATCCCTGATCCCTGGGAAATCCCCTTTGCTCCCACTCCCGTCAGGCTGGGCTCTAAGCCTCTCCGGCATGCCCACAGCAGTAGGAGACTCAGCTGGGTTCTGGGGGAAGCCCTTCCCACAGGCTTCAGTCCCCCTGGCTCACCTTCCTCTAGCCTGGTCGTGCTCCCTGCGCGGTGTTTTCCTTTCCTCCCGTTTCAGTAGTCAAGCACAAAGTGGATTAGCAAAGCCCCGTGCAGAATTAAGCAACCCGGTGCGAAGTCATGCCGAGCTCCGCCTGGAGGACTCGCCTGCCTTCCCCCTGCAGACCTCCTGTGCTGTGCCATGGCAGGCACGGCCAGGGCCAGGGGTGGATGCTTCCCCAGGGTCTTCACGCCACAGAGGGCAAGGAGAGAAGCAGCTCTGGCTAAAGTTGAGAGCAGCAGGGGAAGCCGGAACAATACCTGGAAGCCGGAAGTGATCTCCCAGGGTAAACGTTTTAATGGAAGTGTAACCTGGCATTGCACAAAAACCCAACCCAGGGCGGCTGCTGCCAGCTGGGGAGGATGCAGGGCTCGCGGAGATGCGTGGGAGGCTGTGCTGTGCTGTGCTGTGCGTGCGGAGCAGGGGGCGGCTGCGGCGCGGCCTGCCCTGAGCAGGCGGCTGAAGGTTGTCTTATTTTAGCTACAGAAATATCTCTCTAGATCCGTTACTGCGAGATCTCGCTTGCAATAAACTGTATTGGCTCTCCTCTTTACACAAATTGCTGGTATGAAAGAAAACCCAGCCTATATGCATGGAGGCAGGCATGAGCTAGCGAGATCAGGTTTCCTACTGAGCTCCCGGAGGAGAAGTCAGCATTTGATTGAAGCTACACTTGGTTCTTGGTTCCCAGGGGACAGCAGCCCTGAAACACGAGAGCCCTCCCTCTTTTTTTCCCCCCTTCTCTCTCTTCTTCCTCTAAAAGCCTTTGTGCTGAAAGAGCCTCAGTAGGCATGAATCGCTGGTCTCTCACAAGAGTGTGTTGCAGCCTCTGCTGAAATTGTTTTGTTAGTGTGGTTTTTACCAGGCCAGCATATTTCTAGCTACGTATAGGCAATGAATAGTCGATGACACTGACCTGCGAGTACATACTGGCATCATTTGTTGGTGAATCCAATTCGGAAGTCGACTGGAGACGTATCATGTTGGTGTGAAGTGCCTTACCTGCCTGGGGAGTGCTGCCCTTTGGCAGGAGTCAGGCCAAGATGGAGATGTGCTTCCAGCAAAATCACCTGGTTTTCCTTGCTGGTGCCGGCTCCCAAACTCCGTATGAGCACTTAGAAAGTGCACTTAACAGCTCCTGCGGCCTCTTCAAGAGTTCGTGCGGTATAGAAATTCTAGGGAAAGTTGCCGTGTTGTGGTTTCCCTTTAAAGATGAACAATTTGGGTAATGCTAGGAGCCAAACTGAGCATGGACAGGTTTCCACGAGTTGATTTGTTTTTCCCCTTGCTTCTGTTCAGTAAATTCCACCTCTTCACTAACTTTGCCGCTGATACAGAAATAAGTAAGGGCAGGGAAGGAGGTATGGGGATTTACACTTAAATTCCAGCTGTGCCCGAGGAAGGGTTTGCTGGGAGCGTGTAGCGCACTCCTTTGCTGCCAGGTGCTTGTATCGCGGGCCAAAGCAGACTCGTGTTTTCA
>NW_010424517.1:0-900 GCF_000710305.1 Buceros rhinoceros silvestris
CTCCCTCCCTCGGGGACCGCCCCGGGGCTGTGACACGATGGCCCGAGCCATCCCCTTAGGGCCACTCTGCCCAGCAGGACCCCGTGCACGCCAGCATGCCGGCGTACTTCCGCTTCCTCACCATCATGGCCTTCCACGTCTTCCTGCAGGAGAAGGTAGATGGTGGTGGCCTCCAGTTTGTGGTGGGGACATCAGGGTGGTGGGGACCTCGGGAAGGGGGGGACATAAGGGGTCCAGCCCCCAGTTAGGGCATCGGTCAGGCTGTCATGGCTATGCCAGGAGGATGGTCCCTCCATGAGTGGGGTGTGCGTTTGGGTACAGGTTTGGAGGGGCAGTGACAGGGACTCAGTCCCACCTGAATCCATGGGGTCACATGCTGATGGTGGCCCTGTGATGGATTGGGTGTCCCCATGTCCCCAGGTGGACCTGGCGGTGGTGGAAGTTGGCATTGGTGGTGCATACGACTGCACTAACATCATCAGGTAGGAGCCAGCAGAACCGAGCCTGTCCCCCGGGGCTGCCCAGACCCGGTGTCCCCGCAGCGGGGGCGACAGCAGGGACACTGCCACACTGCATCCCCAGGGCGCCAGTGGTGTGTGGGGTCTCCTCCCTGGGCATCGACCACACCACCATCCTGGGGGACACCCTGGAGAAGATCGCCTGGCAGAAGGGGGGCATCTTTAAGGTAGGGAGACCTGGTCCTCCCCTCTCTCACGGTTTCGGGGTGTGCTCCCCCGTGGCCCTGAGCACCCCTGTACTCCGAAGCCCGTTGTGCCCGCCTTCACTGTGGCGCAGCCGGAGCGGCCGCTGGAGGTGTTGAGGGACCGAGCCCTGGCGCGGGAGGTGAGTTGGGTGGCAGCAGGGCGGAGGGGGTGTACACCACCGCGGGGGGCTCCGCCT
>NW_010424517.1:1082-1428 GCF_000710305.1 Buceros rhinoceros silvestris
CCGCTGCCCGGAGCTGGACGCCTTCGAGAGGGACAACCAGGTGCTGGAGCTGGGGCTGGCGGGTGCCCACCAGCGCTCCAACGCCGCCCTGGCCTTGCAGCTGGCACGGACGTGGCTGCAGCGCCGCAGCCACCAGGGTAAGGTGGGGACATGGGGACGGGGATGGATCCCACTGTGGCCCTCAGGGTCTCAGAGGGTCACTCGTCCCCTGCAGGACTCGGGGAAGTGCAGGAGGTGCTGCCAGGCACTGAGCTGGTGGGGAGGCCGGTCCCACTGGCACCCGCCTTTCAACCCACTGATGCCATGATCCAAGGTGCAGTATGGCCAGGACGGGAACCCCCACCAT
>NW_010424517.1:1800-2049 GCF_000710305.1 Buceros rhinoceros silvestris
GACCAGCAGCATCCAAGCCTGCGTCCGCTGGTTCCGCCAGACTGCCCTTCACCGGGACAAGCCCCACGAGTAAGGAGGGGACACGACAAGGGGGGACATGGTGGGGTGGGTCTGGTGGTGGTGGTGCTGGGGTTCCCCATGCAACACGGGCCACCTGTCCGTCCTTCCCGCAGCGGCTCCGAAGTGCGTGTGCTGCTCTTCAACGCCACGGGGGACCGGGACACGGCGGCACTGCTCACGCTGCTGGCG
>NW_010424518.1:0-602 GCF_000710305.1 Buceros rhinoceros silvestris
CCAGGTCCTGCTGTGGGGACCTGCCTCTCCTGCGCGCCAAGCAGGACCAAGCCAGAGCACAGCAGGGACGGGGACAATGTGCTGCTCCTGTAGCTGCTGGAGCTGTGAACACACCCTGGGGGCTCCTGCAGCACCTGAGACATCCCCAAGAAAAGAAGGTCCCTGTAAACCCAGCCTGGCTTTTTGGGGACGGCACAGGAGTGGGAGACATTTTGGGGTGTCATTTTTTCTGGTGGGAAATGGTCAGGGAAGCACCTAGAGCTCTGCTCGCTCTGCTACGCTTCCCTCTCTCCCTCCCCTCTCTTTCAGACTTTGTTCCCATCGACCTGGAGGAATGGTGGGCACAGCAATTTCTGGCCAAAATCGAGAACTGCTCATAAAAGGGACGAAAGGTTTGGGTTTGTTTTTTCATCTTGCAAGAGAAACAAAGCTGAGAGCGTCTGGTCAGAGCCCAGAGTTGATGGCGTTTTAGAACCACGTTTTTACAAGATGACCGAAGTCAAGTGACCCACGCTGCCAGCCCAGCGGGACCGGACCACAGCCATGCCCGGCCACGTGCCCCCTCCCTGAGCCCGCCGTGGAGCAGCAGCGTGCGGCCCTCG
>NW_010424518.1:630-1315 GCF_000710305.1 Buceros rhinoceros silvestris
GGGACCACACCCCTGCCCGGCGACGTGCCCCCTCCCTGACCCCGCCGTGGAGCAGCAGCGTGCGCCCCTAGCCAGGATTCCTTAAGTGCCAGTTCTTGGACCGCTGCAGCTCCTGCAGCCTCCAGCTCCCAGGACACTGTGGTGCCACGTTGGGGATGAGGGAGCGCAGCCCCCCGCTGTGGCCATAGCCACGGGGAGGACAGGGGGATGCTGTAGCAGGACTGCCAGACAATAAAGCGCTGAAACTGCCCGTAGAGAGATGCTTGTGGGATGGGGAGGATGTTTGCAGGAGGTGGGGAAGCAGCTGAGGTGCAGCAGCGTGTCCTGGGGATGGTGCTCTGGGGGCAGAGAGCTTGCAGCATCTCCCTGTTGTCTTGCCCTGGTGCTGCCTCGCCTCCCTGGGCTCAGCCAGGTGCTGGTGTTGCCTTGGGTGTACATTTGGAATTCGGGGGGGTGGGGAGGAGGGGCATAAGGGCCGTGGGCAGGGGCTGAGCACCCTGGCTGTGGATTGGAGCAGAGCTGCAGCAATGAGTGTGCCAGCGCCAGCCACCCGCTGCCCTGCAGCCCTTGACATTGCTCTGACAGAAGGAATTTTGAGCCCGAAGCTCAAGGGCTTCCCCTTGTCCACGGCTAGTGGAGGGCAGGGAGAGGGTGGGTGTGGCTGGATTCGGTGGGCAGGGGGGGG
>NW_010424518.1:1341-2299 GCF_000710305.1 Buceros rhinoceros silvestris
ATTTTGAGCCCGAAGCACAAGGCGTTCCCCTTGTCCACGGCTAGTGGAGGGCAGGGAGAGGGTGGTTGTGGCTGCATGCGATGGAAGGGATGGGGACCCTCACTTCTGCTCCCAGAGGCACCTGGACCACAAAAATCCCTCAACCCATGGGCTTCTCCAGGCTCGACTGAGTCACTCCAGGTCAGGTTTCGGAGAACAGCCTGAAGGCAGCGAGCAGGAGGCCAGCACAGCCGGAGCAGCCCAACCCCACCAGCACTGGAGCTGCTGACTCCAAAGGAGACCAGGAAACACCCACTGGAAAAAAAAAATCTTTATTATTCCTATGATGGGAATAACAACCACATTACAGCCAGAGAGGAGCAGCCGCCAGAGATCCTGCTCCCACCGCAGCCCAGGAGGTCAGAGCAGCCATGGCCTTGGCGGCACAAACCGTGGCTGCGCCGGAGCAGCAGCCCTGGTCCGGTGAGCCCTGAGGGTCCTGCTGCTGCCCGGGCTTGGACTCAGGGTGCTGTGGCTGCGCCCAAACCGTGCGTGGCTCTGCCGCGGTGAGAGGGGAGGGTTGTTACAGCACCGTGTGCCCAGGACAAGCGGTTTTGTTCAGGCTTTCTTCAGTTGGGGCAGGATGACCCTGGCTGCCATGGGCTGCTGCCAGGGGATGTCGTCCTTGCCATTGCTACTGGCTCTGTCACAGTGTTTGTGGGTGTGACTGGGGTTACCAGTAGGGTGGCATGGTGGGGGTGTCACCAGTACCTCGACAGGCCACGTGCTGGGGGGTTTGTGGCTGTCCTGCCTGTTGCCGCTGTGTTCAGGGTGCTGCCAGTCTGAGGCAATGGGGCATCTCGCTCTCCTGCACTCCCCCACTTCTCCCCCTCCCAGGCTCCGCTGTGTTGTGCCAGACCTCCCCTTCCGAAAAAAACCTGGTTACTGGGAGTCCCAGTACTTTCCCGGAGGCTCCAGG
>NW_010424518.1:2497-2722 GCF_000710305.1 Buceros rhinoceros silvestris
AGCAGGTCGCCCCTGCTGGGGTGTTCCCACCCCAGGGTGTCCCCAGCAGGGGCTGGCGCTGCTGCCTGCAGGGATGCTCCCGGGGAGCAAACCCTCCTGCCCGCAGCCCTGAGGGTGCCGTTCACAGGCTGGCGCTTACTAATGAGAACACACATCATTAAGATCCAGGGCAAGTCTCAGTAACATGATGCACCGTCATTCTGAACAACAATATGAGGCAAAGGG
>NW_010424519.1:0-200 GCF_000710305.1 Buceros rhinoceros silvestris
CCTTCAGCCCGACTCAGGAGGACCCCCGGAGCTGGGCAGCAGCCCCCCCGTCCTGTGTTCAAACTCTTCCAGCCTGGGCACTAACACCCCCACGGGGGCAGCGTGTGCGCCGGGGGACTATGGCAGGCAGGCTCTGTCGCCGGTGGAAACAGAGAAGAGGTCCGGCAAAAGGAAAAGCGACAGCTCAGGTAACGGCTCAC
>NW_010424520.1:0-769 GCF_000710305.1 Buceros rhinoceros silvestris
CAGGCGGTGCCGGTGCTGGTGCCAGCGCAGGGCCCAGAGGGGAAGCAGGCGCTGCTATTTCAGCGCATGCAGAACTGAAAGTGCAAGGCACACACTGCGTCAGCAACCGTGTCCCAGCAGCGGGGTCCCACAGGGCCATGGCGGGGATGTGCCCTTGGGGCTACCAGGAGCACAAAGACCCCCCTCCAGGGAAGCCCCACACAAACCAAAGGCTCAGAGATGCCCCGTGGGAGCCTCTTCAGCAGCCTGTGCACCACAGGAAGAGGGTCTGTGCTCGGACAGGAGCTGGAGGCTGTTTCTCAGGGTCACGTGGGATGGGGTTGCAGCAGAGTGTATGTCTTGCAGAAGGCGAGCTGTCACCGTTCAAAACGTGAGCTTCTCAACGAGGGGCAAGGCCCGGAACGGGCCATCAGGCCCTCTTGTTGGCTCCAAAACAGAATGGGGACTGCTAAAACCTGGTGTCCTTAGAGCTGATGGCAGCAGCTCCTGCTCGGCTAAAGCCTCTAATGCAGCAGAGTTCCAGCCTGGGACCAGGAAGTCAAGGGCCAGATGACCTGCCAGAGCCTTTCAGGGCTCCAGGTACTGCACTTTTGCTCATCACCAACAGAAAAAAGAAATTCTGAACTCCAAAAGATCTCTGGCCCCAGTTCCTAAGCTACTGGACCCCACTGACCCTCTGCGCAGCAACAAACAACATGACACAAAAACACCATCTCTGTGCAGGTGGCCAGAAATCACAACTTCAGCTTTTTGCAGAGGCCACAGGCAG
>NW_010424521.1:0-361 GCF_000710305.1 Buceros rhinoceros silvestris
GGAGCTGATCTGGGGATTCCCAAGGCTGTGAGTGCCAGACCTGCCCTCGTCCTGCCTTCTCCTGCGAGGAGCTGCCGCTGTGGCATGAGTCATCGCTGGAAGACGAATTCTATTTAAGGGACGTTATTCGTGGAAAACTGAGTTTTAATAACAGGGCATCAAACGAGGAGAAAATACCAAACTTCCAAGCGGAGCTAAGTTTCTGTATGGTAATTTATACAGCACATTCACTGCTTGAAGGGATGAAAATTACACCCAGAGCTCTTCTCTCCGACAAAGTAAAGCTGCGAGCCCTCCCCTGCTCCCTGCTCCTGCCACGCCAGAGCATCCCCCGGTCACAGGGAGCAGCAGCCGCTGCTGG
>NW_010424521.1:553-981 GCF_000710305.1 Buceros rhinoceros silvestris
GGAGGGCTTGGCCCTCGCGAGCCGCCCCGCTCGGCTGCCGCGCTCCCAAGAGCCTTCAGGCTCTGTTCAGCGGGCTGGTGGGAGGGCGGGAGGAGACAGCACTGAGCTCGCTTTAAAAATAGATTAAACCCTCTGCTACGGAGCCATTTTATTAGAGCAGCACAAGCTGTCGGGCTGGTGACACCTATGCGAACACTTGGGTAAGTTTTCCCAGATGAATCTACAAAGCAAGCGAGACAGCAGAGCGGACTTGTTTTCCAACAAGAAACACAGAGAGGGGGAGAAGCCTGCGTGCACCCGTAGCCCCTCACCCTGTCCCCAGCCCGCATCTCCTGGACAGCTCCGGGACCGGCTCTGCAGTGAGGTCTGAGCCCGCTGGCACCACGGCGAGGCTTTGGCTCATCCCCAAGCTGCCCAGTGGATACCAG
>NW_010424521.1:1335-1588 GCF_000710305.1 Buceros rhinoceros silvestris
CTGCCGGGTCCCAAACCTGACAAGAACACGGACAAACAAAGCGAATCAAATCCCACGGCTCTGAATTTGCCCTGGAGTTTGCCGGGATGCTGGTGCCGGGGGGTAGTGGGGTGCATACTAGCCTCCAGGGCTGCACCGGGGCAGCCTCCAGCCCACTTGCCGTCCCCCGCCCCACCAGGGCTGCTGCAGCTGGAGAAGCGCCTGGCGATGGCAGCTGATGGACCTCCCCAGCCTGGCCCCGAGTCAATCCATC
>NW_010424522.1:0-9427 GCF_000710305.1 Buceros rhinoceros silvestris
GCCGGCGCCGCGCCGCACCTGAGAGCCGCGCGTCTGAGGAAAACGGAAAGAGAGGGGGAAAGAAGAAAAAAAAAAAAGTCTGTGGAAGCACGAACAGCCCGCGTAAGTCTGACGCACAGCGCGGAACAGCCCTGCTCCGCCCGGGGAACGGCCAGTCTCAAGTATCGGGAACTTGGCGCCTCTTGCCAAGACGCTTATTCATAGATTGACAAATTCAAACAAGGGATCTTCAGCTTTCCCGTAATCGGTGTCGCCAGAAACCACATGCTGTAGCACAGGAGAACACCCTTCCCTAATTCCCTTGACGTTACCAGGATGAGTTATCTCAGACACCACTTCACGTGAGAAAACATAAAATGAAAGAAACCTTTAACATGTACAGTGATTTTAACTAGTGCCTCTACAGGCAATTAAATTGGCTTCAGTCTTTGGAAAAAATACAGAGTATGTCACTCCTTCCTCTATCCAAAACAACAGCTCAAAGATAAGCCAGAAAAGGAGCTACTGGCCAGATTCCTGAAAGGGATTCAGCAAGGACCACTTCACCTGCTACAGTTCAGGTGAGCCAGTTGGCAAGAGCTAGCATTTACGTGTTTTAATTTAGTTTACACCGAAGAGAATCACTAACCCCTGAGGGCTTAGTAGGGATTGTGTGTTTGCCTTTTGACTGAAAGCATCTAAAATCTGTAAAAGACATGGTTTTGTGTTGAAATCCTTTCTTGGATCTCACCCTAAGTAAAATGCATAAAGCTTCAATTCAAACTCATCTCACAGCCAGGATTCCGGTTGCACAGGGCCACTCAGCGCAGCAGGGAGCTCTGCTCACTCAGCGATGTACGGAGCTGCCTGCGGGCACAGGCGCTTGGGCATTTCATCAGGTGTCGCAGGGGGGCTCTGGCAGCGTCCATGCTCCCAGGCCCCTGATTTGGGAGGAAGGAGGGGGTGGTGACTCAGAAGCGTTCAGTCCTTCGTACAAGTTAGCATTTGAACCTGGGAGTAGAACTAGACTTAGACATGATAAAGTTTTCATCATTATCAAGAAATCACATTATTATAAGATTTTTCTCAGGAGCAGAATACAAGTAATTTTGTCTTTGGTTCCCCAGCTTAACTAAAATTGAAATAATTTTTCTCTTTGTAACTAAATCCCCTTCCCCAGGTGGCTGTGAGCAGCTTAGAAGCCATGGGAGAGAGAAGCCATGACATCTCCCAGGGTGAAATAAAGCATGACCCTCAGCTGAGACCCTTCTTACTCCAACTGCCACGCTCTCCCACGGTTTTTTACTTACATCTAGTCACAGGCTGGCTTGTGCTACAGCTTTTACTCCTCCTTAGGGACCCCAATAACATTTTTCCCTTTTGCCCTACTACAGTTTCCACCGCATGTCCCAATACAGCAGGCCGTCCGCATCAGTTTACCAGTGCGTGAGCCTATTTCGTCTCAGCAGCCCTCCTCCTTCCCAGCTATCTCGCCATTCACCAGTTCCTCCCTTTCCAGTCCTTTGCTGGCTGGCACTGGGTGAAAGAAGCACCAGCTTTCGCTAGTCTGTGGCTGGCCAGGCCGTGCAGCACCTGCGAGCTGCAGTCTGCCTGGGTTAGGGAGGGGGCCTGCCTGCCCAGCGGGGCAAACCCGGCACAGCTTCCCCAAAGAGGTGCTTTGATAAGATAAGACAGTCTTATCTTCCTGCAGCTGACCAAGTGACTGGGTGGGGACATGGCAAGTGCTGGCTCAAGGCATGCTTGAGGAAACATGGCTAGAAGTTAAGATAAATATTTTATCTAGCCACCCCTTTCCCAATGAGCTGTTTACCTCAATATTAGAAACCTAATTTGTTTAGAAGAAAAGGCCCCATGGCAATGTCAGAAGCCGGAAGTGCTAATGCAGCGTGCTGTAACTCCCAGAGCTCTGCTCCGTGCCCTGTCCAGGGCACGCAGCGCTAGGCAGCCCCGCCTGCAATGTTTGCCTGTTACGCCTTTCTCCACCCTGCTAGTCATCAACAGGGCTGCTGACAGCGTCACGGAGATGGAAACCTCCACACAAGATTGCGTGTATTTTGTCATCGCACTAACTGCAGGTATTCTATTACAGAACACCAGCAGGTGTCAGTTTAGCCACAAAAATGAATGACTGCTACACCTATTGGCTTTCACTTCTACAGCAGTAAGTTTCCACCACAGGAGCTGCACGAAGTTTAGAAGTTGCTGTACATTTAAAAGCCTGTTAGCCATATTTTACATTACTGTAATATGCCCTCAATGCATAAAACAAGTAAACCTTAATGTCACCTTATTTTCCTCCTGCCTGGAAATCATAGGACTTAATACATACAAATGAATATTTCTCTTTTTTTAATGTCACTTTGTGTATACTGATTTGTTGAGGCCAGAAAAGAACTTCTATGAGTTTTGTCCGTTTCAGTAATACCACATATTAAGAAGAGTTACTAGACGTATTAAGAAGAGTTGTGCCAGAGTGCAGTTTCAGACCAGAAATCAATGTACACACACAGATTTATAGACAAAGCAAGGTCGATACGTGAAGTCAAATCTGAAAAAACATTTGTTCCCCCACTACCACCACTGTTGGAGTGGATGATTCAAGTTGCAAAGCAAACAGAACAAGAATTCCAACACAATTTGAATCGTTACGATGAGCAAAATACTGACAGTCATTTTGGTATTCCAACTGCCAGTCAATATCCTGACCTACAATTCTAAACTAAATTCTTTTTCATGTAATTTTGTGTATAACACTGACAAAAAGTTAATGACATATAAATCCTCTCCAGTTTTGGTAAGCGAGTTGAAGTAACCTTTTCCCCTCTTGTCTTTTTACCATTCTCAGTTACTGTTCTGCTAGGTTGTTACAGCTAAAGAATTTGTATAAAAAGGTAGTAAAATAAGTTAAACAATTGTAATTATATGTAATTGCCAAAAGAATCATATGATTCAAGAATCACGCTTGGAACCAAGTGTGTGACAGACTCTGGCCCTACAGCTGTGTTTTGCTCCACCTCCCAGTACCGCTCACGTATGCCCATTATGCAGGGCCTCCCTGAAGCTCCACAAAGTACTGTCATTTCTTCAAACCGCTAAACCTGTGTTCACAGGTGAATTCCTACTTTCAAGGATCCCCGCTGACAACAAGATTTTTGAAGGTTGTGAGTTAAAGAACCTATTTGCAGAAAATTACGTGCACAGTAATTACTCTGACACCTTCTTGATCAACGCTCTCAAAGTGACACTAAATGCATCAAAGTTCAATACCTGTTTTAAGACCATGAAAGAATATATATAACAACAAAAACAGACACACGAAGGCATTGTAAATCATCAGTAACACAGAACGTTATCCTCCTAGGAAATGAAAGTGGCAGAAACTCATCAGCTGCCTCGAAATAATTTGGAATGCTGTTTGACCACATCAAAGCCCAGGGTTAATTTGTACTCTTGCTTTCCTCTTGAGTAACATACAAACAGTTTGATGGGGGATGTCACAAGTGGGTTTAAGCGTAGTAGCATACAGGCTTTTACCAATGACATTCAAGATCATTTTATAAAGCTTTTACTTAGATCACCCTAAACTGTGTTCAAAAATCTTCCTCCTTCCTTCCCTTTAGAAATCCACAGAGTAATCTAGACACTGCATCCACAGACACAGGATTTTGGAGAAGCTTTACTGTAAAGGGATATTACAAATGTAGGTTCTCATGAACTAAGCTTTTTTTTCCAAAAGGAAAAAAATGTTTTGCCAGTATTTTGAACCTTAAAATTATTATGAATATACCAAGCAACAACAGCAGATGAAAGAGAATTCACCAAATAAAGTTAGAATGATAAAAGACATTCATCAAAAAGGCAAATTTTATTCAAGGTGATACAATAAAGGGGTAAGAAACTTCAGGGTCAAAAAAACTTTGCCTCTACAGAATACAGATTATTTCACAATTTAGGAAAGAATTTGCTTATCATGCAGAGCTGGGTGCTTACTAAAGCCACGCCACAGTGAACAAAGTGGATGAAGCCCACGTATCAAGAGTAACGGAAGTAGCGTTTCATCACAGATCTTAATAAAGGCAAGCCTTACGCTTTGGTGGTAAGTGCGGGAAATGTATTTTGAGTCATGAAAAGAGAGTACAGCAGCATTCTGTGAGAGTTTGGTCTTACTTCCACAAAGAAGGGCAACATAAAAACATCTTCTTAGATTCTGAAAGGATAGGACATCAATACTTTTTTCAAAGCACACTGTCACTTTTCCACTGTTACTGAGAAGTCTTCCCCGTGACAATCCTTTTGTAAATATAATAGACATGCCCTGGTTCTCATCTGCCAGTACCCAAGCCTAAACAGCTAAAATAACCCCTCCCTATTATCCATTCTAAATGCCTGGTGAATGAAGGAAATTAGCAGCATTGTTTTTTCAGTGATGCCCCTGAAAAAACAGAAGATAGCACTACAGCCTGGACCATAGGATGAAATAAATCGATTTAAGCCTCACAGGAATTACATAAAAAATATCAAGTTGTTTGTATAAGTACACTTAGTTATGGAAAGCCATTTTTGTTCTACCCAAAACACCTAAGCAGTATGATGTATGACAAAATCAAAGTCACATTATAGGCTAAGTGTGGGTTTAGATTAGAGAAATGACTCAAGATTTTCATAAACCGTACTGAAGCCTTCCTGGTGACATTCCCCGTTGTTAAGTTACAAGAAACAGCGCTGTATAAAGGTCTGGTGAAAGTACACGCACTTGTTTAACGTACTACTACTTACTTGTCTGCTAACAAAAAGCTAATGGTAATGGCACACCTCTGCCTCCCCCTCTCAGTCATCTCCAGAACCTGTTCAGTCAGAACTAACTATTCCATTCTCCTTCCACAGAAATTACACTGACAGTACAGACCTTGCTGCGGTGCTCACACAGCACCAGCGCTTGAATCTCAGGCAATAAGCCAGCATGCGCTGAAATAGCGATGGCTCTTTGGCCTTGATATATTTGTGTTTAATTGGTTGAAGACTTTATCTTTGCTACAGTTATTGTTAAGCCAGAGATCTAAGACTGTGCATTCCTATCTGGCAGATGCAGGAAAAAAAGTGACTAAATCTGTAGTGTACTAATTTTGTTCCCTGTCTGGCAATTTATATCTTCTGTTGGACCGTAATGAAATCTGAAGTTAAATTACAAGCTTCATTCATTCTGCCAAGGTCCTAATGAGCTGCATTCCCAGCTTTCTGAATGAGGAACGAGATTCCTTTCCCATACAAAATGCTGAGGAGTGGAGGGGCAGCACAGGCGATGCAGCACTGGCAGAAGGACTGCATGAACTGCAGGCCAGGGAATGCAGAAGGCAGCGGAATAGGGACATTGTTTCCCTCACAAAAGAGACAGAGACGGTTATAATGACAGAAGGCTCACAAGTGAGGGTAAGACAAAAAATTAGACCAAAAGCACAATACTCCATTCATTCCTCTTAAAGGAATGAACTACTTTCACCCAAACACAAAACAAAAACTGGATTGCCTACAAGAGAAGTTCAGTGTATGTCAAAGCCTACATCACTGCGTCGCAGATAACAAGCGTTCAGAAGGGACACGCCTTTTATTCTGTTCATGGCTTGCAGAAACATTTTGCTTCCTATATAAAATGGTAAACAGGACTTTGTTTCCAAACACACACACATACATAGGGACTGGTACGCTGTGTTACCTAAACTCCACTGAAAACGCGCAACTGCTACAGGAAGAGTTAGAATATGTCACTTTTATGGTAACATCTCTTCTTTGTAGAGCTCTCCTTCAACTTCTTCTAGAAAGAAGAGATGAGGAATAATATCCCCAGGAATTACAAATGAAGGAGCAATCTTGTCTTACTGTTTTTTATACATGGACTCTTCAATAAGCTAGACCAAAGCCTACCAACATCCATGAGCCATGCCTACATGTTCTCTGAAGAAGCCTAGTGTACAGATTGAACAGATAAAAGCAATGACTGTACTTGGTATTGGCTAAGATATTCTGTCTGGCTCAGTTTATCACACCTTCGTTGGATAGTTCTGATCGTACAAACAGCTTAAAAACAAAAACAAATGAGGAATTTAAGGGATAATTTTGCACGTCCTCACAATTTCTTACCACTTTCAAACTGGGACTGTCCTACTTCTTTAATTTTACTAGGCAATTTGGAAGGAAAGATGCTGGAAACAAACTGTGGACGTTCTGTGATACCACCACAGAGTGGAAGAGAGGCAGCAATACCTACTAGCATACTACCCGAGAAGTTCGTGAAACAAGAGGTGCCCATCAGTCATTTCCAACAGAGCCTACAGGCCAGCAACAGTAAGTCCTCTAGGACTTATTTTGAAGGTGGACATCTCTGGTTTATAAAAAGCTTCTATGCCACACCATAAACTTGTATCGGTGTTAAGTTATAGGCTATGGTAGAATTGTAACTCCTGCTGGAAAACCTACATTGTGCGGCTCAGTTGCTTATCAGATCTTCAGTGTATTAAAATTGTTTCCATTTAATGTTAATCACATTTGCAATTTGCTGCTGATGGAGTTTCTAATTGCTGTTAGTAAGGACTTTCAGGACACTAGGGGACTGCACATTCAGTTCTTGATCTGATCCTACTTTGTGCTCTGCCATAGAATGAACTGCTGAAATAATTAATTTTAAATGGTTCTGTGACTATTCAGCTGGAGTTCTATATCACAAGCTATAAGGCGATTGGATGCCCTTTGATTACCAATGCAAGACCAAGAACTCTATTTACTAGCAAAAACATCCATGGAAAGTGAATTTCAAAGCAACTGCAGCACGCTGACAATCTGTGTGTGACCATTTAAATCACTGAAGTACCACCACAAGTTTCTCAGCAAAGCACCAGTGCCTAAATGTAGAAATTGTGATTGAAAAATTGGAGAAATAGCTGAACAGGAGTCATTACAGAAGAATTTTCTGTGAAGTTCTCAAGTATGTAGACATAGAGTAGTTGACAGGACTGATCCACTACAAGACCACTGTTTTCATCTGCCTGTACAGCATAAGATAAATCCATTCCCCTATCCCCGTTTCCCTTTCTCTATCGTGAAAGAGTTAAAGGTGGTCATCACTTCAGGACACTTAGCAAAGAAAATACAGGAGCCTAGCAAACGGCTTCATCATTTGCAGAGTCAAAGTTAAACTACTACCCTCAGGACCTTAAAAGCTTAAAAAAAAAAGGGGAAAAAGATTAAAATGAGAAAGAATGAATTTGTCTTTGGACTTACGCCATTTTCTTACAAAACAGTAATGTGGCATACTGATAAGAGAAGGCAGAAAAAACCCACAGCTGACATTTTGCTAGAAATGGGGGTGGGTCTCCGTAACTTCAGGCGCTTCTCTCATGCTCATTTGGCCATGCTGCATTGACCATTCACATGCAAAAGTGGGAGATGTGCGCTGCTGAAGAGCTTGTAGAGCCAAGCTGCTGCAAAGCTTTTGGCAGGGTAGCATTAATTCAAGAGGAATATTTTTTCTTGGCTTCTGGCGTGCACTGATCTTACCTTAGTGCAGCTTAGGGAGGCAGATAGGGGACATCACGGTTAAGAGCTCAGTCAACTCAAACCCTGCCAAAACCACACGATACAAAAACCTCTGGAAACTCTTTGGTTTGGATTTCCATCTCTCCCTGCCTTACCACTGGCTGAAGGTACCAAAAAGAGAAGAGTCCTAGTTTAGTACCACCTTCCTTGTACCACACAGCACTCTCAGTTTGAAAATGCTGACCAGGCAGCTCTGCTGTTCCCCCTCCCCTGCCTGTTAAGACAGTTTTTGGTAGACTAATGAACGCTTGGCCAATCTTTCTGCCTTCTGTCCCTACCTCCACCTACTCCTACAGTATCTGCTTTCACAGTAACCAGAATACACAGAGGCATTCGTATGCTCTTTTGTAAGGAATATAAAATTTTGGTCTATCCATCCAGCTACCCCTAAACCATTTCCCTTAAGCAGCTGTAGAGATTTCAGCAGCACAGTGCTTTTCTACTGTATGTCTTTGTTTTTCATTTACTCTTGTGCCTTTATTTTGCTTCCAGCTGTCTGATCACAACACAGATGGCATTAAATTCATTGAGTATTCAGAAAAGCTTCTTTTCTCTGGGATGGCAAAAGCTGCATTTCCAGAGCAAGTTTAATGCATTCTGTATTCTGAAGAAAAGCTGTGTATTTCCTTGCATTTTCTCCATAAAGATTGCAGACAAGGGGCTGAACTCAAAATCCAGAACACAACAAGGAGGCTTGTCTCGCTTGGGTCTGTGCTGTAGAAATGAGCTATAGCAGTACATAAACGGCATGTGTTTGCTCTGTTTGTAGCCAATACTTCCTTTCCTGGGCGGTGAATAGAATCTTGTGGGCATTTTCTGTGTATGGCCCTATGGCTTATACGGTTTTGCCATACTGGCACAAAATCTTTTGAAGTGGACCCCAAATCATCATACCAAGATGTGTTTCTACACTAATATTCCACACGACAACTGTTAACCACTCCCTTTGCCATCACAGATGCACACAGACACTACTGGACACATGCCAGAGCCATTAGTGAATCACAGAGTCATTTAGATTGAAAAAGACCCTTGAGATCATTGATCAACTTCCAGATGAAGAAGTTTAGATGTACTGTGGAATATGTAAACATCTCTCAGTTATTCAGTCATTTGATTGAGTTTTGGAGCATTCATATTGCAAATATTAGTTTGGCTTCCCTGGCCCCACTATCTCCAAATACATTGGCAACACATGAGTTCTCATATAAAAAGCCCAAGTGCTAAAATACATAACAAAGTATATAACATGTTTGTATCATATTTTAAAGATAAATACAGAATCTGTTAGTCAACGAGTACAATTTTAAATCAAGAAGTCCCTTAAATCATGTGGAGCTTCAGCACTAACTCTTCCCATTGTTACTTCATTTTTATTCAGTCAAGATATCCAAGCCAAAACAGACTGTAGGCATCCCTGTGACTTGAAGTATTAGTCATAGCTTTATTCAGAGAAATCACATCTTTGATCTCTGCATGTGAGATGACCATGCTGCGCAATTGTTTTTTCTGATAAAGCAGCTGTTGTAACAGCAAATGATCACTGCCTTAAATAACACAAAGGAAATAGCTCGAGGACTCTTTCGCTCACTGCTCTTTGGTCAGAAACTGTTTTTCCCTTTGATGCTTCTTACCAGTTGGGGATAATGGTTATTTCAATAATATCTTACAGTAAGGCACGTGCGTGTTGCAGTAATATTTACCTCACACATCATTCTAACACAGCAAGCACTAACTTTGCTCAGGTGGCAGCCTGAGATGTTTGTTTTCGTGAGAGTGAACGAGTAATCATATTTGTGGGCACCCTGACTGCCGCTAGTCCACCAAAAATTAAGCAACA